>NW_020174560.1:5966227-6257345 GCF_003031525.2 Neophocaena asiaeorientalis asiaeorientalis | reverse complement strand
CCCCCACAGGTGATGGTTTTCAGGTACATTTTCTTTTGGTCCTAAATCACAGAAGCAATTTACAACTCACTCTATGGTTTCATCTGTTTCAATAGAGAAGACCTTTACAGGGCGGGGTGAGCCCAGAGGAAGCCACAGCTCCCAGTTCAGCTTCCTGAGGCCTGCCCTCCTGGTGAACACTCCCATGCCAGGCCTCTCGGCTCCAACCTTGGACCCTCTGGAACCAAGGGCAGATGCCCTCAGCTTGGGCAGGAGGCCTGCAAGGCTGGAGGAGTGTGTGCTTCAGCTGCACACGTAGCCTTTCCCGCACACTAGGCAGGACCTTCATCCTCTGGAGCCCGCTAGGTGGGGAAATGATAGTGCCCAGGGTCCCCACTGGGTGTGTTCTCCATGGCCCAGAAGGAGCCACCAAACTGGACGCTAACAGAGACGGAGATACCTGTCTCCATGAAGGCAGCGGTGCTCACCTGGCCAGCTCAGGCCAGCTCAGCCTGGAACAGAGGACTTTTGAGCTCCCCATTCAAACCACAGATCTCATCGTCCCTCCTGATTTCTGAGGGCAGTTGCCATAGGAAGAGGGACAGGCAGGGCAGTGGCTAGGAGACACCTTCCTTCCCTGCCCCAACTTCCTTAAAACCTCCTGGAGGCTGTTATCCATCAGGAATCTGGTCCACGGTCAGCTTCCAGGAGAGGCCAAATCACGGGACACCAGCCCCGTGCCTTGGGAGGCCGAGGACAGGCTCCTTGCCAGCCTTCTCAAAAGCACTAGTCATGTCTGCCTGGCCTCCTGAGCTGCTGAGGTGAAGTACAGTAGGGGGTAGAAGGGCAAGGGCAGGACCCCATACCCCGCTCTCAGCCTAGGTTATGAAGACCGTTGAAGTGGCAGCGGACAGTTTTCTCCTGGCCCCCTTTGTGGATGCTGGTTGGGGGGAGCGGGGGGGGCGGGGAAAGCTGTGCCTGCCCTCTGCTGTCGCCACCTGGAGTGATTATAGGAGAAGCAGGCTGAGTGCAGGGCACTGGTACCAGGCCAACCCTAAGCCCAGCCAGGGCTGCCCCACTCTGTGGCTGTTTCTGTGGCAGTTACAAAATGATAGCCTGCAGGGGACGGGGTTCTTGGCCTTCCCCCAGGGAGGCGGGAGCTGAGCTAACTGCTGCCTCCCTCTCCTTCAGCCCGAGGCCACCTGGAGAGAGGCTGGGCCAGGAAGGGGGTGGTGCAGGCTCCAGCTGTGCCCCAGGGCCGGCTGGGCAGGGGGCTGGTAAGCAGGAGGCAGCATTGGGTTCCTGGGGAGGGGGTTGGGTGGACATTTGAAAACGCTTACAATTGACATCTGAGACAAATTCTTCCACACGGTTTATGAGTCCCTAGACTTGCCGCTAGAACTGCCCTCCTCTCTCCAGGCGCACACGCACGCACTCCACCGTGTACGCAAGCACATGTGCTCGTGCACACACACGGTCACACAGCTCCCGCACCCCTGGCCCACCGCAGCACTCATGGGCCTGCCCTCCAGCGAGAGAGGGTGCACGGGCTGGGGCACCCTCCACCTCAGGGTCCTGGCCTGGGCTTGCCGTAGGGTCTGCCACCTTGTGGGGGCCTGGATCCCTCTGGAAGCCCTGCTCTGTCAAGGTAAGCTGGTTCCCTGTCGACAAAATGGGGGACTCCAATCATCTGTTTGAGGTGTTTAAGACAGCTTCTCCTGAGGGTTCCCGTGCTGTCTCTCAGCTTCATGAGAGCCGGAGGACCCCCTGATGGCTTTCCCAGAGCTGCTTGGGCTTCTACCAGCTCAGGGGATTTGGCTCCCAGTGGCCTTAGTGTCTTCAGTTAGGTTTGGCTTCTGCCTCTCTCTTGGGGACATCTTTGGGGGAGATCAGCTAGGAGGGGGTGGGAGCATCTGAGGAGGACTGAGGAAGTTCCCCTCTGAGGAAGTCCGGTGTCAGGGACCTGGTGACCAGAGGAGGGTACCCCGCAGGTATGGGTACATGCTGTTGTATGTTTGGTGTGCTGAGGTCTGAGGAAGCTCTTCTCTAGAATGTTTCCTGAGCCTCAGCGTCCTGGACAGTTTCATCATGGGCTGCAGGACCTGGAAAACTTTCTGCTTTTTTGCTGACTCTATTTTCATAGAGGTAGGTCATACCACTGGCCTGCGGAGGAAGGAGTGCAGTGGGGGTCAGTGGTAAGAGCTGTAAGTGGACTCATTTAATCCACGCAGCAACCTATGAGATTGGTAGTCCCATTTTAGAGATGAGGAAACCAAGGCATAGAGAGATCCAAGCAAGCTGGCCAAGGCAGCATGCTGTGTCAGTGGTGGGGCCAGGCTGTGGACCATGGCAGGGAGGTTCTAGAATCCGTGCTCTACTCCTCAGGGCTCCTAGACTGACTTTCCCCGACACCCAGTTAGTGCGCACAGGCCCAGGCAAGGCATTCACAGGGATAAACACCTCTGCTAAACACACAGGAGGCATCCAGAGAGCGAGCAGCAGCTCTGCTACGAGTTGGTTTGAGGTCTGGGGGTTTCCATAGAGACATGACCCAGAGTAGGCATCTCATTGATCATGGAAGCAGCTGACAGGGACTTCCAGGTCTTCTGCTCTGGGCCCCTGTAATGCCCCCTCACCCCCACCCCAGAACTTTCATTGTGTATGGATGACAGACAGGAGGGAAATTAAGGCAGGCTGGTTGGTGTTGAGATCCTCTCTCACATCCTGACCAGAGTCTCTGTGCTTTAGCTGCTCACAGCCACAGACTGACAACTGCAGGGGCTCAGAGGGAGCAGCTTGTGCAGCCCTTTCCTCGTAGAGGGGGAGGCTGACCACAGAGGGAAGCAACTTACCCAAGGTCACAAAGCTCTGACCAGTGCCGAGACCTCTTGCTAAAGGGGCAGTGCCTCTTAAGGCCTTCTGTCCCCTCGCCCACTCTGTGCCACCTCTCCTGGTGCTCTGTCCACGCCTCTGCGTCATCTCTCGGCTTCCCCCAGGCGGATGTTCCCCAGCTACAAGGTAAAAGTCACAGGCATGAACCCCAAGACCAAGTACATCCTACTGATCGACATTGTCCCTGCGGATGACCACCGCTACAAGTTCTGTGACAACAAATGGTAAGAACCCGGGACCCTCACATCACCCGCCTTCCCACTCGCACACCCATCCCCATCTGACGTTTGGCCCAGGGACTTACCAGTTAGTCCCAGTGATTGGCCAGATCCGCAGCCTTGGGCGCCGGGCCTGCTGAGGCTACAGGGTCATCAAATGTTCGCACACCTGCTGCTGGTGGGGCAGGGGCTGCGGCTGAAAATGAGCTGCAGTGTTTGGGCTTTTGGTGGATTTCAAGGGTCTGTGCTCTCCCCACAGCTATGGACGAACAGGGTGGGTGCCTGTGCTTTGGGGTGACAGATGAGCCCCAGCACTGGGCAGGTTTAGGCTCTAGCAGTGCTGTGCTCAGGAAGGGGGGCAGAAGATGGAAGCCACTTTCCTTGGGGGCTTTGGTATTCCATAGTTGGGGCCCAGTTACCTGGGCTGTGGCATCTCTCTCCTGTTCCTCCACTCATTTGCTCTTTGGCCGCAGAGCCTTCCCTCTTATGCTGTGCCCCCCATCCAGAGAGAGCAGTCAGGTTGAAGGACGAAACCAAGCTGGGACTGGGTGAAAAAACGCTGGGCTGCTTTTCCTGAGGCCATCCCGTTAGTACCCTGTCTGCCCCCAGAGCCCAGGACAGCGCCCAGGGAGAGAGAGGGATGAATGAATCCACAGTCCAGGACGTGGGCTCAGCGGTGGATGAGTAATAGGGCTGCAGAGCCTGGACCCGGGAGGCCAGATTCGGTGGTCAGGTCCTGCCAAGGGCTTGTCTCTGTTCTGTCTCTGGGCTGGAACAGCACTCAGAGCAGCTTCTGGCTCAGGGGACAGCTACCAGTTCATTTCTTATGTTTGTTTTTGGGGCAAGCAATTTGAAAATTGTCTACATCCTCTGAGAAGCTACCTCCAAACTTATAACATTTAAAAATTGTAAATATAACACATACATGGAAGTGCCTAAATCTCCCCACAACATACTTGTGATTAGCCCCATTCCTTCAAGTAAATCATCACATGTCTCTGTAATCTCACTTTCTCTTTCTTATTGCGGTGAAATACAGGAGGTTCAGAAACGCTCTTCCTCCCCAGCACTCTTTCCTCTGTCCCTCCCTCTTACCCCCAAAGCCCTAAATTGACAGTCTGATAGGACCATCGGTGATTTGTTTCTCAGGTCTCTGGGAATTTGCTCTCAGAGGGGACAGAGAATCTGGGCTCCCCCAGGCTGCAGGGCAATCAACTGCTCTGGCTTCTCCATGCTCTGTTGGCAGGATGGTGGCAGGGAAGGCTGAGCCGGCCATGCCCGGAAGGCTCTACGTTCACCCGGATTCTCCTGCCACTGGGGCCCACTGGATGCGGCAGCTGGTCTCCTTCCAGAAGCTGAAGCTGACAAACAACCACCTGGACCCCTTCGGCCATGTAAGCATGGGACTGCCTGGCCTTGAGGGCGAGTCCTGGGGCAGTGTTGGGGATGGGCCGGTCCGGGGATCTGGGCTCTGGAGAACCCATTCTCGGGACCCAGCTCCAGGCCGGTTTGTGGAAGGAGCACAGGGTCTGAGTCCCACAGCAGAACATCCTTCCCCTAGCACTTACTGGCTGGGTAACTTTGGGCAAGTCTCTTAGCCTTTTTGCACCTTGGTTTCCTTGTCTAGAGCATGGAGATGACCATGTGAGAATTAAATGAGAGATTACGCGTGAGGTACTTTGTACCTAAGAGGCTCCAAATAAATGGCAACAACGACGATGATGGACCAAATCTCAGCTTCAGTTTCCCCAAATCTGGCCTTGCTGGAGCCTAAGACAAGTAAACCTTCTTGAGAAAGAGTCACTGATGGGTTCCGAAGCCTGTCTCTGGCGTGTACCGTCTGCCTGGCCCGGCAGCCACCTGCCCTGGAAGGGAAGGCCTCGCTCTGGCTCCTGTGTCAGCGCCTTCCTGGCCTTGCCCGGGACCTGGCTGTCACAAGAGAGGTTCTGGAGCCCCAGGGATCCTGCCGCTGATGCCCCATCCAGGCTGCTGAAGCTCATTCTTTCCCCCGTCTGTCCCTGGCAGGCCCACAAAAGCTTTTTATGTGGAAATTTTTAGCTCAAGTGTGTGGCAAACAGAAGCCTAGGGACCTGGTGTCATCTGCCAGGGAGCAGGCCTCGCCCCTCTAGGCTACCCATGGTTACCCTGGAAACGCAGGGTGTGGTGTGGTGGAGCGGGTGCTGTCGAGGCTCCTAGACGCAGTTGCCCCGGCTGCACCCATAACACTCATACTGTCCATGTGGATGGTGGTGGGGAAGCAGGGGTGGGCGCTGTGCAGGCGTGTGCCTCTTTTATGCCTCAGTTCTATTTCTGGGGAGCTGTGCGCAAATCAGAATTCTGTGAATCATAGTTCCTTATGGAAAATGCCAGTGATGCTTCATTTCTGATTGATCGGTGTGTAACTGGCAAGCAGCTCTCAGTTCTCATTTTCTCAGAGTCTGTTCAGTTCTCTTCTGGGTCACTGGTGATCTATAAACCAGCAATTAGGAGAATGCTTCATTAACATAATAAACTCCTGACTTATCTGTTTTGCGAGCGGCATGGGCTTCCCCGTGCAGGGCAGGCAGATGCCGTTGGGTGTGTGACAGAGACCTGCAGGTGTGCATGGTGACGTGTACTCATGTAGCCCCAGCCTCTCCCAGGGGGCAGAGACAAGCCACCATCCAACAGGAAGGGTCAGCCAAGCCCCCACCTCTCAGAGCACAGGGTCTTTTAACCGAGGGCCAGAGGGGCCTCCCATTCTGGCCAAGACTTTGCTCCTGGTCAGCTCCTACCTGGCCTCCTCTGCTTGGCCAGGCTGTGGGATCAACCTCAAAAGGTTAGCGAGGGCCTCGATGGTGGGAAGTGGGAAGCCACATCTCTGCCCATGATTGCACACACACGCAGACCCCAGGGGACAGACCACTGCGGTGAACACAGAGCTTGGCGGAAGCTGGATCTTTGGGTAAGTGACCAGAAGTACCCAGGGAATCGAAGCTCTGGAGAATTTTGGATGCACAGCTTGCTATCATGGTTCCCAGCTGCAGGGATGCCTCTGAAGACTTCTCCACCTCCCTGGCCCCCTGCAGAATGTGGCAGGGGAGAGAGTCAGGTGGTTGAAAAGCTGGGATTTTTAGGAATCAGGAGACCTGGCCTTCATAGCCCAGCAGTAGGTTTCCCAGCCTGCCTTGTGTCTGGTGGCTCTACTGGAGTCCATAAGAGGTTTGCAATAACCCTGCATATAGTCTGGGCCAGTGGGGCTGCTTGTTGGGCTCGTGACATTGGAGGTGCCCCTGGCTACACTCGCCGTGCCTGCCTGGGGCTCTCCTCTCCTCGGCAGGAGGGACGTTCCCCATACTAACTCAGCTTCCTGCCTGGAGGGTTTGGGTTCAGAGCATCTTCCTTCTCCCCATCCCCGAATTTATCCAGCACTTGCAATCTATTAGTTACAACACCCGTTGTGGGGTGGCAGGGCTCAGGGAGATGAGGTGCTTGTCTCAGGAGCTGGGAGTAAAGAAGCAGAGTGTGGACCCCTGCCTTCTGATGCCTAGTCCCGCGCTCCTTTGGCTTCTCCACCTGTCTTCCCGTACCCGGGGCTTGAGCTGTCAGATCTTCAGCAATTTGGAGCATCACTGGAGAGGGAGCAGCCTTTGACCATGCAGGCAAGGGCTGTGGAGGATGAGCTAACTTCCTCGACACGTCAAGGGAAAGTGGCCCATTTGAACCTTGGCTTTCTGCTCCTTGGTCTGTGCCACCTGGAGTGGTGAGCTCTCCCAGTCGCCCTTCTTGGTGCAGGAGCCTGGGAAAGAGCCATCTTCTACTGAGAACTTGCCCCAGACAAGTCCTTCTGCACAGCTCACCTCCACACTTGCAATTTTTCCTAAAAGCTTCCAGACCTCAGGGAACTTTCTCCAGCCAAATGGACTGTGGACTTTCCCCTTGGGTCAGCTCAGAGATTTTAGCAGCTGTCTCCCATTTACAGACTTCCCCCAGGAGAAGGGCCCAGAGTCCAGGAACCCCTCCGGCCACAGGGCCACATGCTCTGAAAAGACAGGGTTGGCTTCTGACTAGAAAACTCCTGTGGGTTTTTGCTGTGAGTCCAGGAAAGCCCTCTGTTCTTGAGGGGTGGGTTCAGCGTGTGACCCCTGGGTTCTGGGTGTAAGCCTAGGGGCAGAGGACGGGCAGGCGGAAGGGGCAGAAAGGATCAGGGGGCTGGGGCCGGGCTGGGCTGCTCCAGTTCAGCTCCACTGCTGTGGCTCCACTGGCTACAGAGGACGCCTGCCATCCTCCCCTCCTACTTGCCAACCCCTCCTACTCCTAGCAGGGTCCTGTGCCAGGTGACCACGTGATGGGAAGAGAAGCTGCTTCGGGAAATTGAAGAGGGCCTCACTGGGGTGGGGCCTGGGTCCTGCAGCGGGACATGGAGGTGGCTGGCACGTGGGTCTTACTTTTCTCCTGATCTGGAGGCAGGGAGGGGATGGCTGCAGTGAGGGTAGCGGCCATGGCTCACGGGCCCAGCCGCTCCGCGGCATGTGGGATCTTCCCGGACCGGGGCATGAACCCGTGTCCCCTGCATCGACAGGCAGACCCCCAACCACTGCGCCACCAGGGAAGCCTGAAGATTAGCTTTTGATTTTGGGCATAGTAGGTCTCACTGTTCCAGAGGCAAAATTAGCCCCGGACTGGGGGTGTGGGCTCCCAGGCCACAAAGTGGCACATGCACCATCCCCTCAGTGTGTTTCCTTCTCCAGCCACAGGCCTCTTAGCCTAGTTCGTTACTGCTGAGCCTTGGAATCCAAGCTCAAATGCCACATCTTCAGGGAGACGGTTCAGGGTCCCCATTATATGCTCTCAGAGCACCATGCACCTTTCTGTCCAAGTACTTACCACAGTTATAATTTTATACTTATTTGTCAAATTTGTTTTTGAATAGGAAATACATTCACATGGTTTAAAAATCAATCAATGAATAAATAAAACACGTCTGCAATGAGACATTTCCATCCCCTGGTTCCCCATCCACCTAGTTTTTTCCAGCTCTGGCCACAGGTAACCATTGTTACTAATTTCTTCTCAGTGTTTCTTTTTGCACATGCAGGCAGAATACAGAGTCTCAAATCCCTTCTTTTCCACACAAAAGGTAACATGCTGTAAACACTTTGCACCTTGCTTTGTAAACTTAGTGTATCATGGAGATCATTCCAGTCACGTAGAGCTGCCTCATTCCTTTTTATACAGCTGTATAGAGTTTCATCATGTGATCGTTCCATTAATTATGTAGCCAGTCCTTATTGAAGGAATTAGATGTTTTCCTATATTTGCTCTTTTGATTAAGCTTGTACATATGTCGTTTTATACCTATGGCAAGTATTCTTTCTGATAAATTGCCTGTTCAAGGGGTGCTTGGATTTGCAATTTGTAATTCTGCCCTCCACTGGAGTCCCAGTGATGTGTATTCCCACCATCACTGTAGCCTCACGAACATGGTGGGAGAGAACGGTTTGGATCTTTGCCAGTTTGATGGGTGAAATATAGATGTCAGTTTTAGTTTCAATTTATATTTCCTTTATTATGAGTGAGATTAAGCATTTTTTTGTGTGTGTGGTAAGCGGGCCTCTCACTGCTGTGGCCTCTCCCACTGCGGAGCACGGGCTCCGGACGCGCAGGCTCAGCGGCCATGGCTCACGGGCCCAGCGGCTCCGCGGCATGTGGGATCTTCCCGGACCGGGGCACGAACCCGCATCCCCTGCATCGGCAGGCGGACTCCCAACCACTGCGCCACCAGGGAAGCTCCTAAGCATCTTTTTTATATGTATCTCCTCTTCGGTCCTTATCCTTTGCTCATTTTTCTCTTAGATTTTTTTTTCAATCACCTATCCATTCTAGGAGCTTTTATAAATTAGGAAGATTTCGCTCCTACTCTGGGATGTCGAATTGCTTATATGTTTTCCCCGTTTGTCACTTGTCTTTTGGTTTGGCCTATAGTGGTATTCCTACACAGAAGTTTTTGATTGAATGTGTTGGTCTTTTCTCTGTGGGTTCTGGATTTTGAGTAATTGAAAGTCCCTCTCCACTCTTTACTTATAAGGGAGTTTGCTTGTGTTTTCTTCTAGTATTTTACAGAATTATTATTACACTTTAACCATTGATCCTTTTGGAATTTATTCTGGCATTCCATATGAGGTGTGAATCCAACTTTTTTTTTTTTTTTTCTAGAGAGCTATCCAGTGGTTCCCAACACCAATAACTGACTAGTCCCCTTTGCTCTCTGGTTTAGGATGCCTTATTTCTGTACACTAAATCCCCTTCTGAATCTGTGTCTGTTCGTGTGCCAGTGCCTTAACTGTTGAGACTTCATAATAGGTTTTAGTGTCTGGCAGGCTTGGTCCCCCTGCATTGCTCTTTTTTTTCAGAGTTTTCTTGGCTGGTCTTGTCTATTTTTTTATATGAGCTTTAGAATCAGCTTGTAGTGTTGAGAAAGAAACTTGCTTGTATTTTTATTAGAATCACTTTAAATTATAAATTTACTTAGGGAGGATTGATAGGGATGCCTTTGTCTTTGTTGAAGTCTGATTTTTGTCCTTCAAAGGCGTATTCAGGTTTTCTTCCCGAGGTCCTACACATTTGCTGCAAGCTGTTTCATCTTGTTTGTTACTATTATCAATGCAGTTTGGGGTCCACTACTTTTTCTCACCACTGATTTTTGCTTGATTTTTGGATTACCATGTGACTTCCCCACTGGACGGTAAACCGTGAGGCTTTTCATCACCATTGTGCCCTGGTGCCCGGCAGTGTGAGTGGTGGTGAGCAGTGAGTGAGTGAACCTGCTGACGGGGGGATTATTTAGACAGAGAAGGCACTTCCTCCACTGGAGGCTGATGTCCCCCCAAAGCATATGCCAGCCAGCAGGGACCCAGAACCATTGGTCTCCCTCTTTTCCTCCCACATTTGCTGAGCCCTGACAATGTGCCATGCCTTGCCGGGCGCTCTGGGACATAGACCACCCGTCCGGCTCCAGACTGGGCCTCACCCTCCCCAGCCACATGGGTGCAGGTGCAGGTACGAGCTAAAGCTCGGAGAGTAGTGATGCCGGCTCTGCTTCCCATCGCTGTCTGAGGTTGGGCAGATGCCTTCCCCCGCTTGAGCCTCAGTTCCTTGCCTGTTAAAATGGGGCTAATAATGATACCTCCTTTACAGGGATGTTGTAAAGGTCAGTTGTGTGATGTGTGTAGAATACTCGTCGCAGGGCCTGGCACAGAGGCTGTGTTCAGTCAACGCTGGCTGTCATTGCTGTGACTGGGAGAGAAGGTGGGAAGGCTGCTGCCCTGGGCGTGAGGCCTCAGGCCTGTCTGGCCCAGGCCTCTTGAATCGGCTGATGGGTTGTCCGACTCAGTTCTAGTCTAGATATTCTTCGGGCCAATCTTTGGGTCTCTCCGGTCTTAGTTTTGTTGTGTTTTTTTCTTTTTTCTCTAAGTTGCAGATCCTATCTCTTTCCTAAACCTCTTTACAGGGCTGGAGGGGGTAAGAAGGATGATGGAGAAGGTCGTCTTAGAAGGTAAAAATGTGATGCAGGAGAAAATTTGGTTTTAATATATGACAAACGGACATTAGCCCCACTTGTTGTGTGGCTAGCATCCAGATACACTGTGCCCTACCATGGGTGACAGGGCCTGGTGAATCCTCATCCCCCGCGGTGTTTGGTTGGAACCTTATCCTTAATTACCGAGCTTGTTGTAGAGAGCAGTGTGTGCTGTCTCAAGGGCCATCTGGAATCTTCCCCGATTCAATCTCCAGCCAGCTGTGTGTCCTTGGGCAAGTCACGTTCCCACTACTCGCCTCCTGTTCCTCGTCTTTACAATTAGGAGGTGAACTAGAATGATCTCGACGGTCTGTCCCTCCATGCCCTGATGTGCTGTGATTCCAACACAGATAAATCTGGGCCTCATTAGCCAAGCACGCTATGGCGATCTCTTGAGGAGATGGATGTTTGGCGCTATCACAATTGTGAAAATAGAACAGGCCTCTGACTTGTAGCCAGAACATAATGAATCCCATTTCTGTAGAACAGTGATGACGACGGGACCAGCCGTGTAGTGGGGTTTTTTGACGTGGCTGGCCCATTTGACCCAACATCCTCTGCAAGAAATATAGATGTGAGATTCTGGCTAAACAGTTTAACGCGGCGCCTGAGGAACTTCCGAGTAAAGCCAGGCGCGAGTCACTGAGGTAGCTTCCCATTCTCCCAGGCCGTCGGGACCGACGCTGTACTTTGTGTCTGCATTGGTTCAATGGGTGGGACTTTCTTCCACACACCTGTCCAAGTTCCAGACTGTCAGAGGCGGGAGGGGTGTCTGGGACCACTTAGTCGAAGGCCTCACTTTACAGATGGGGGACCCCGATGACTGGAGGGGGAGAGCTTGCTCAGGACTTGCAGCTGGTGGGCAGAGATCCATAGACGCTTCCGGGCCTCGCTTGGCTTCTCTGTGGCTGGGATTGGACTCCCCATTGGCCCCTACCTGCCCTTGCAAGTCTGGCAGTTACTCTCTTCCCAGATTTCCCTACCAGCCTGTCTGGTTCCCTCTCCTAGAAGGTGTGTTTGGCAATCTCTCCACCCTTGTCATCCAGGGCCTTGTCTGATAGGCTAAGGATTCGGCCTTTATCCCAGGGGGCAAGAGGGAGCCATCAAAGGTGGCATCGTGAACTTAAGATATTTACTGAGCCCTAAATACTGGCAGGAGTTTGGGGGCCAGCGGACAAGGGAGGCAAAAGGAAGAAGTACAAAGGGCCCTGCTCTCAAGCAATGTACAGTCTTCCTGGATGAGCCAGAAGGTTCTAAGCAAGGGAGTGACCTGATCTGATGTGTAGCAGGTGAAATGGAGAGGAAGTAGATAGAGGCAGGGAGGGGGCTGCCACAGAGCCCAGTGAGAGGCGGCGGGGCCTGAGCCAGGGCTGCGCAGGGGGAATGGAGGAGCCTTTGTTTTACAGGTGGAGTCAGAGGCCTTGGTCACTGATTGGACCTGGAGGTGGGTGACAGTGAGGGGGAGGGGACTGATGATGCCCAGGGCTCTGGCTGGACTGTCACAGCCTGTGACTGCCCAGCTGGCAGAGGAACAAGGTGGGTGCTGCTGTTTGTCCCAAGGTGTCCTTAAGGGACGGCACAGCCTTACTGCATGGTGACTGCAACCTCTCCTTTGGGTTCTGTCCTCCCGTTGTCTGTGTTCTCCCCTTGGGCGCCCCCCACCCCCTGCCAGGAGAGCTGGACTGATGCAGGGTTAGCCCTGCATGTCAGGGGGCTGGAACATGTGAGTGATCATGGAAGGATTGTCTGTGCACATGTTTGATCACTATTTTTGACCTGAAAAGTGCCTTAGAGGTTATCCTGTCTCTAGTGAGCAAAGAAAGACAAGGGAGAAGGGGACAGAGAGTTCGTGGTCGTGGCCCAGGTCTTTCTCCTCCCATATCCTGGTCTCGCACTTACTTGTTCCTGTTTTGAAGTAAAGGAGCCTGGAGGTACAAAAGGTATAAAAGGTGTGGCCCTTTCTCTTGAGGAGTTATAATTTAATTGAAGGGCCAAGAAGAAATGGGAAGCCGCTAGGAAGCAGCACAACAGCCAAGTAGACAATGCATGGAAAGGAAGTTTTCATGAATTGGGAGTTCAGAGCAGGCTTTAGTAGTGTGGGAAGGCTTCCTGGAAGAGTTGGGCCTTGAGATGATAGGCCTAGAAGGTGAGGGAGAATGGGAAAGGGAGATCAAGGCAGCAGAGGGAACTGCCTGTGCAAAGGTGCAGAGGCGGGAATCTGGCATCTAGGCTACCTCCCGGGTAGTCAGGTGCTGGGTCTTCTGGGCACTGGGGTCCTTTGTGGGCTCCTGCAGCGTGGGTACAGTGCAGGGTGACAGAGTAACCTAAAGGGTCTGGGAGGTGCTTCCCAACCCCCAGCCCCTCTCCCGAGGGCCCCCTTCCCAGGCTCCTGGAACACGAAGTCCGTTGAGGCCTCCCCGGGCAGGACTTGTGCCCTGAGGTTTGCTTGGTAGGCTCCCAGCTGGGCAGTGGGTCCCCAGCTGCAGGATGGGATTTGGGATTTGGGGAGCTCTGTACTTGCCCCAAGAGGGTCCAGAGGTTTGTCACTGAGGGCTGAGTGAGGAGTGGCCCGTGCAGAAGAGCTAGTTTCTGCTGGACGGAGCTGCCCAGCCAAACCGAGGAGCCCGGGGAACGTCAGAGCCTACAGCCCAGCTCCTGGGCTACCCACGCCCTTGGCTGAGCCTCTCCCTGGGCTGCCTCTGTCCCCAGGGTGTGAGGAGAGCAGAACCTCGCCAGACGAAGGCTTCAGCCCAGACTTGCCACGGAAGGGCCTGGCTCGGGCCCCTTGCTTGGCACTCTGGTCACTCAGGGGTTAAATGTTTCACCAAGCCTCAGCCCCAGGCGTGGCCCCTGGGAACCTGGAAGGGTAGGAGCCAGCAGAGACAGCCCAAGGGAGGGGCACTCCCTGCGGAGAGAAAGGAGCTCAGAGGGGACCAGCCTCACCCAGCCAGGACAGGAGCCAAAGGGTTAACAAAAGCAGCGGTGCTGATAAAATGCCCCAAACGCCTGGTCCTACCTCCAGTGGGAAGGGCGTCTGGTAAATGTCAACGATAAAAAATACATTTTAATGGCATGTGATGCTGCGCTACCGTGGGGCACAGCCAAATGGAGTGGGTTTGGGGCCACAACTACCGTGTGTTTCTCCCTGGGCTCTGGGCCTAGTCTCCTGGGCTCTTCGCCTTTTGCCCCAGGCATCCTCAAGGGCTGGGGGTGCCTGGGGCCTCTGGGCTTCCTCCTACCTTGGTACCTTGAACTCTAGTCCCTGATGGCACTCCCCTCCTGGCTGAGAGCTGCCTGGGACAGGTCTGAAGGCACAGTGCCTCTGGGTGTCCCCAGTGTCCCCTCAGCAGGCCTCTGTGAATGAAGGAAGGAGTGCCCCGAGGGAACAGGTCGGAAGGCACCATTCTCCTCAGCATCCCCCCTCCCCCATCTTGCAAACTCTGGGCTGTGAAGCTGCTTTTGTTGCTGACAAATGTGAGAGGAGGGGCTGAGCGCCCACCGCTGACAACTCTCCGAAAGGCAGGTCCCTAATAAGTGGGGAGGGGTGAGCAGGGGAAGAAGAGCTGGATAGGACAGGGGGAGGCCCGGGGAAGAGTCATCCTGCCGGCTGCGAGCTGAGGCTCAGAGAAGTCGAGGGACTTGCCTGAGGTCACACAGTGAGTCAGTGGCACCTGGACTTTCGCCTACAACTCAGAATTCCACCAACTGCACTGTGCTGACTTCATTGGGGCTTTTAAATGGTTATGTCCCCATTTCCACACTGAAGGGTCTGTAGCATCCGGGAGGTCCTGGGACCAGGAGTTGGTGCTGGAGCAGAGTCCAAGTGGGGCCAGGGGCCTGGTTCTTCAACCTTCAAGGGAGGTTTGGACCTTTCTGGGCTCAGCCCCTGTGGTCAGGCCCTGGAGCCCGGGTGTGTAGGACAAGGAAAGCCAGCCCCAGGCCAGCTGAATGAGGCCGAAGACAAGAGGGTGGGGACCCGGAGCTCAGAAGAGACCCTTCTCTTCCAGATCATCCTCAACTCCATGCACAAGTACCAGCCGCGGCTACACATCGTGAAGGCTGATGAGAACAATGCTTTTGGCTCCAAAAACACAGCTTTCTGCACCCACGTGTTCCCAGAAACTTCCTTCATCTCTGTGACCTCCTACCAGAATCACAAGGTACAGCACCACCACAGAGGCAGGAAGTGAAGCCCCGATGCAGCAGGGCTGAGGCAGGCAGGGCAGGTGCCTCAGGAACCTGCTAAGCCCCGCAGAGCAGTGAGAAATGGAGTGATGTGCAGGAAAGGAGACCAGATTCCTGAACCCCCAGCACAAAGTAACTGTGGTCTCTGTGCTGGGGATGGACAGAGTTGGCAACTGTAAAGATCGGGAACGTGGAGCTTGCCCTGTGGCTCAGTGCCGGGCCCTTTCGTTCTACAGTCTTCTTCTCCCGGGTGGGATTCTGCACCTGCAGAGAGAAGGAGATGGAACAGGGAGAGGAGCCCTGGGGCACTGCCAGCTGTGTGGGAGCAGGTGACTGAGCCATCTGGAGGCCCTTCCCAGGCAGCGGTCACAGGGTCCTGGCATGTCCTGGCCCACCTTCCACCCCAGGCCGACCACCCAAACAGCCTCCCGATCCCCTCCCGGGCCACTCTCCCCTGCCCCCGCCGTTGCCCACGCCATCCTTCTCAGAAGGCTTTCACATCTGCACAGTGGGACTGGCCAGATCAGGGGAAGGATCTTAGGCAGAAGAGTGACAGAGTCAGGTTTGCATTTAGAAGAGTCACGCAGAACCTGATGCGGCATTTGCACTGGAGGGGGATGATGTGCAGGGGAAGCTGCTACAGGCCGCCGGGAGAGGATGATGAGGGGCTGAATCGAGGTAGCACAGCGGGCGGGAGAGCGGGAGACAGAACCAGAGGTTCTGCCGCAAGTGGAAGGGATAGGAGCTGGCCACGTGAAGGGCAAGGCCAAGGAGGCCTCAGCAAGACGCAACTTCTCCAGACACTGCCGGGGGTTCCAAATGTGCCTGGGATAAGGGAGGAGGGCCAGAGGCCAGCCCAGTCCTCTCCCCGCAGTGACTCTACCGTGTATCCTGTCCTGACAGATCACACAGCTGAAAATTGAGAACAACCCTTTTGCCAAGGGGTTCCGGGGCAGTGACGACAGTGACCTGCGCGTGGCCCGGCTGCAGAGGTGGGGCTGCTCCGGCCTGGGGGTGGGGCGGGTGGACCGGGTGGCCCGGGTTCAAGCACAGGGACTCCGTAACCCTCAAGGTATCTCCACTCCCTTCCCGTGTCCCGCTGACTGTCCTCCCCTCTCCTCCAGCAAAGAATATCCCGTGATCTCCAAAAGCATAATGAGGCAGAGGCTCGTCTCCACCCAGCTGGCATCCAAGCCTGACGTCAGCCCCCTGCATGGGGCTCACCAGGCGCTCCAGCACTACCAGTACGAGAACGGGGCTCACATGCAGTTCGCTGCGGCTGAGCCCCAGGACCTTCCCCTCAACACCTTCCCAGCCCAGAGGGACTCCAGCCTCTTCTATCACTGCCTGAAAAGACGAGGTACCTCTCTCCTGGTCTAGAAGCCCTGGAGGGTCGGGGGGTGACACTCTCCCCACAGACACTCCCCACTGCACATGTGATCACGCATCGGTGCACACACACACACACACACACACACACACACACACACCTGGTTATTGTGTGGCCTGGGAGAGCGAGCCTAAAGTGTTGGGGACCGTGGCCAGGCTCAGTGCAGGGATACGCTTCTTGCTTTCCACGCAGCCCTCCGAACCCTCACAGGCAGCTTGCGGCCTTGGTGTCCCCAGACACCGGTACCCCTCCCTGGCCCCAGGTGCTGCTTTCAGCGGGGTGGGCAGAGGACACGAGTCAGCCAGGCTCTGTCTCTAGGTGTGGGAGGAGGTGGAAGCGTCACAATCCCAAGGTTTCCACTTAGGGAGGCGACCTCCATCCTAACACAGGGAGTCCCCAGCACAGGCTCCCC
Organism: Neophocaena asiaeorientalis asiaeorientalis; assembly: GCF_003031525.2. Taxonomy (NCBI): domain Eukaryota; kingdom Metazoa; phylum Chordata; class Mammalia; order Artiodactyla; family Phocoenidae; genus Neophocaena; species Neophocaena asiaeorientalis. The sequence goes on along the minus strand of NW_020174560.1, from coordinate 6,240,711 downwards.
ACCACATCACACCAGATCTGCAAAGGCTTCTTGAAAGTGGCAGGGAGCTGTTGTGGATGCAGACTGGGGACCAGGAAGACAGGCAACAGACTTGTCCGTGCTGGCTTCTTTGTGAGGAAGAGGAGCCCTGAGCCGAGAACCAGATGTGCTCTGGTGCCAGGTCTCGATTTTTCCCTCTATAAAATATGAATGATCAGTGTTATTACACCAGAAGTCCTCACAGGGCCACTGAATTGTCTTGGGAATGAGTTTGGGGACTTTTGCTTGCAATCCAGAATGTTCTCTCAGCCCAGCTCCTAGGGACCAGCCAGGCAGGCCCCTGAGTACCCACCACACCAGGTCTAGTAGAACTAGTGACCTAGAGCAGGGGCTGGCAAACTGTGGCCTCTGGACCAAATCTGGCCTGCTGTCTGTTTTTGTTCAGCCTGTGAGTCATACAAAATGGTTTTTACATTTTAAATAGTTGAAAAAAGTCAAGACTCTTTCGTGATACATGAGCATTATATGAAATTCAAAGTTTGGTATCCATAAATAAAGTCTTATTGGAACACAGCCAAACACATTTATTTACCTACTGTCTGTGGCCTCTTTCCTGTTGAGAATCCCTAGAGAAAACAGAAGGAGGGAGACCAAGACAAGCGACCCGACAAGTGTTCTTGAATTCGTTGAGTGGGCTGCCGCCCAAGTCCTCAGGCCTGGGTCATCCCTGTATCCCAGGGGAGCCCATGCTCGTCCAGAGACTCAAGCCCTCATGCTCGAGGATGTTGAAAGACACACATCCGTGGTTTGGAGCAGTTAATGTCACGTTTCCTGAGACACAGTATTAGCTTAGCCTTAAAAGTACTAGTCACCTTTTACTTATTAACAGCTCCATTTCTTAATTGTGTAAACGCTGTTATGTTGGAATCTGTGTAATTACAATCTGATGGGACTTCTTTGAACACACGTAGGGTTTACTTCCTCCTCTAAAAGCAATAGAAGCGTGCCTGTGAGTAGCTTTGTCTTGCTAAAGCCTTCCTGGGAGTGGAGGATTGAGGCTGAAGCATCGAGGCTTTACTTTTCTGGCTAATTCAGGCAGATGTAGCCTCCGGGCCCGGTTTGGGCTGGCAGTGGCTTGCACTTTCCTTGGCCAGGGTGGGCCTAGCCTAAGAGCGCCAGTGCACATTGAGGCCTCTTACCATCCCCAAGAGTCAGGGTGGCAAAGGATCAAAGCTATACACTGCCTGGCTAAACACATCACTCAGTGTCCAGTGATGCAGTGTGCCCCGTGGCCTTTGAGCGTGGTCCATGATCGGACCACTTCTTGGCTGCGGCCGCCTTTGAAAAGCTGTAGCTGATTAAAATGGTTCTGGGAGTGCCGTGGTAGCGTGGGGCGGTGGGGGCCCTGAATGACAAGGAAGGGCTGTCCTAGCGTCCATTTCGGGGCCCTGGGCTGGCGGAAATGGCTCTTCCTGAGGTTTCTTTGTCTTCCGGCAGACAGCGCCCGCCACCTGGACTTACCCTGCAAAAGATCTTATCTGGAAGCTCCCACTGCAGTGGGGGAGGATCATTATTTCCGGTCTCCCCCTCCCTACGACCAACAGATGCTGAGCCCCTCCTACTGCAGTGAGGTGACCCCACGGGAAGCCTGCATGTACTCAGGTTCAGGGACCGAGATCGCCGGTGTGTCCGGGGTGGACGACTTGCCCCCGCCCCCACTGAGCTGTAACATGTGGACGTCAGTGTCGCCGTACACGAGCTACAGCGTTCAGACCGTGGAGACTGTGCCTTACCAGTCCTTCCCCACGCACTTCACCGCCACCACTATGATGCCCCGGCTGTCCCCCATCTCGGCTCCGAGCTCCCAGCCGCCCGGAAGTGCCCACTTCAGCGTCTACAATCAGCTCTCACAGTCTCAGGTCCGAGAGCGAGAGCGGGGGCCCGGCGCCTCCTTCTCGAGGGAGCGCGGCTTCCCCGGCACCGGCACCGCGTGCGAGCGGAAGCCGCCCTCGCCGCACCTGAATGCTGCCAACGAGTTTCTCTACTCGCAGAGCTTCTCCTTGTCCCGGGAAGCCTCCTTACAGTATCATTCAGGAATGGGGACTGTCGAGAACTGGACTGACGGATGACTCTCAGGGCCCGCCCACAGCCCCAGTACCGGGTTGACCCAGCATTAACCTCTGAGGGTGGCGTGCACTACCAAGAAACACAGGAAGGTATCATAAAGGGTGGGGTGCGAGTGCGCGTGAGCGTTTCTTTGGAGGGCATCTATCTTCTGACATAAGACTGAGGCCATGACAAAGGAAAAAACACACTATCTCGGACGTGATTTTGGCTGCAGGACCTGGATCCACTGTTATCTGATATCTCTTGACATGCCCATGGGTGGGATGGGAGTGGAGAGTTCAGGTGGTGAGGTCTCTCCCGCGGGGGAAGTCGGGGTGGGAGGGGTCTCTGCACATCTTAAGAGTCCTGGCCTTGCAAGGGAGCTGAGAATCTTGTTTTGGGAGCAGGAGGCCCATTCCTTTGGCTTCCGGAGATTCTGTGAGACCACCTGAGAGGTGGGCTCAGCTAAGCCACGAAGCCCTTCTGGGAGAGGAGCGCTGACTGCTCAGTTAGTGGCCCGGAAATTGATCCCCGGAGCTCTGAGGTCTGAGGGACAATTTTTAGAGAGAGAGTCATGGGCTAAGTGCCACCTGATGGGTATTAAAACATTGCTTTTTCCTTCAAGAGGAGGGAAAACACAACCAGTAGCATCTCTGGCATCATTCAGGTTTTCTTATAACGTACAAAGCCCTTGCCCCTCCGTCCCCAGTGTGCAGCCCCTCACCCTCCCTGGTACATAAGACTCACCTCTCAGGCCCCACCTGCGTCCTACTGCGGCCAGTAGGAAGCGCACTTGACCTGGCAGTGTCCCCAGGAGACCACACTGGAGCTGCTGCCCAGCAGCTCTAGAGCCCGTTCTGCTCCCAGGAAATCCTCGCCTCTGGAGCAAGAAAGCCCAACAGGAATAAAAATGAGAATTCAGAAGACATTCATTTCTTCCAGTGAATTCAGCCAGTGAGCTCAGAGGAGCAAGGATAATTCTTCTCCAGGGAGGTGGATCTCGTCCTCAGCTCAGCTCTTTAGCATTGGAAGTCACCAGACCGTCCCTGTGGCTGGTGTGAACTCTGTAATCAAATTTGGGAAATCACTAAACTCTTTGCATGCTGAATAGCTATTTATATATTATATAAATAAATAAATAAAATAAAATATATAAATATATATATCTCACAAATGCAGGCCACATGTCCAATTCAGCTTTGCTTTTTTACAAATGAATAAACTTAATAAAATGAACATTGGAGAGGGTGTTTGGAAAGACATCTATTTAAATCTTTATTACACATTTGAGGTTAAAAACAAAGAATGGTTTAGATAAAACGTACAGATAAATAATTATATATAAACACACACACACTACAGATTACACTTTATTAGAAGACACATTAGCTAACGGGATGTGGAACTTCACGTGTTTTGTTATATAGCATGGACATTTTATTTTACATATCGGAACATAAAGCCATTTTACAACTGAGAAGTGTGTGGGTGCTCTTTACTCCTGACTTGTCATTTCCTGGCTCAGCAATGGTCTCTGCTTCCCCTTTGCTCATATATTTCCTCAAGGGTCAGGTGGAGCCCTTAGTGCCTCTGCGCATTTGTTCCACGGAGCCTCTGAGCTCAGAGTGAAGTCATTTAGGACCAACGGAGCAACTGTACCTTTGATCTCATGCTGCTCCCCAGACGATGGACCTGGATTCCAGGGCCCGCAAAGACCCCAGACGGGCAGGGCAGACAGTACGCAAGGATCTGTCACCTTTTAGTAGTGGACGTGCAACCTGGTGGTTTGGGGGAGATGGGCTCCCAGGTGGGGAGTTCTTGGTGGGATTTGTGCAGCTACCTCAGAGAAGGAACTGAAGAGCAGGTTGGAGTCAGAGCCCAGGGCTTCCTGGAGCAAGCAGTCAGCTATGTGAGCCCATCAACCACCTGCACCCCCAGGGGAGGAATCCAGGCCTGGCAGAGACCTCCGCCTGTCTACCCCTCTGCCAGATCCCTGACGCTGGCCTCAAGATGGGGGTGGGATAAAAGGAGACAAAGTCCAGTCCAGGTTCACCCTCCTCGATGAGAAGAGAAGCTGGTGTCGGAAGGCATGTTGGGTCTCCCTCCTCACAACCCCTTGCCTCTTGCTCCCTCCCCTCATGGCTCCTTTTCCAAAGCTGCTCCCTGTCACCCACCATCTCCAGGAGCGAGCCATGAGAAGAGAAGGCAAGGGTAAGGGATGCCCTTTCAATCTGGTCCTCACCAGGATTAAGATGAGATTTCCTGCTGGGTAAAAAGTCAACCTTGTCTCCTGTTTCCCCAGGGTCCTGCCCTTGTGGCCCTGGGTTGCTCTCTGGCTGGACTCCTCCCTGCAGAAGGAGGCCAAGCTCCTTTTTTCCCTTTGCTGTCGGCTCCCACCTTGGGCTTGTTGGTCACAGAGAAAAACTTAACTTGGCTCAGGAGACAGGGAAGAGGGGGGTTCTTCCTAACCCACACCTGCACTGCTCTTTTCTTTCTGGGTGAAGACAGCATTCTGGGATACTCTATACCTTCTACAACCACGTGTAGGGGGCTGGGAGCTAGATGTATGTCCCAGGCTCTCTCCAGACACACAGTTGCCTGACTTGGAGGTAAAGAAAGCCGCTTCTTAAGAGAGATGTTGTCTTTAGACAGCCCGCTGCTTCCTACCAACTTTCTGGGAAGCATGAGGTCCGCGGGCTTCCCCAGCTGGACATGGCTAGAACAGGGCCTGCAGTGGGATTTGTGGAACTTTCCTGCCCCTCTGAATCAACAAGTCAATAAAAAGGGGGCACATGGGATACCCTGGAACAAAGGGCACCATTCAGTAGCGCCAACGGGTCATACATCATGGGGCCAGAAACCTGCCACATGAAAAGTGTCTGCTGCTGCTGTGCCCTGCCTGGGAAGGGAAATAAGAAACGATGAACGTTCAACTGTGAGCCATAGGCAGGCCGCCCCCAGGGCTCTGCCCTCAGCCCAGGGCCAGGCCCCTGGAGTAAGCTGGACTAGGCTCCCAGCCGCAGCTCAGCCACCCAGCTGCCCCTCCAGTGACAGAAGAGCCTGGAATAACCAAAGGGAGAATGAAAAGAGAAGCTGGGTCAGACTGACAAATTGTTAAAAAACCAAACCAACTTCCAGCCTCCACTGGGCCTCAGGGGGTCAAGAGGCCTCGCCTCTCCCCACTAATGGAGCCTGCTGGAGGAGTAGCAGTCCCAGCCCTGCAGTGTCTTATCTTACAACATAAAATTAAAACCCACTTAAAAGGCCGGAGGGCATGTTAACATTCCCCCTGCTGTCTAATTGAAGTAGTTCCCAGCGCAAAGGATTTCACTTGAAAGATGTCTCCCTCCAAGCCCGGGTTCTCCTGCTTGGCGGCCCGGGGAAGGGGGTGGGGAGAGACAGGGCATCATTTCAAAAACCAGCAGGAACTTAGGCGGGAAAAGCAAGGGTCCTGTTGGCCGCCCGCACCCTACAGGCGGCAGGTGGCGTCGGCAAAGGTTAGGACAGGCTGGATTGTTTTGTATTTTTTAAAAATCTGCAAATTCATTAGCAGCTATGTCAGCAGAGGCCAGACTCCTGACAAGAAGGCCTGGTAATGATTCAAATGCGGTGAGCCCCACAGCAAAACCTGGCAGTTCCCGAGGCCAAGAGATTTCTATTCGGTCCCCCAACGACGCCCTCCTCCCTCCTATGCAAATATATTACAGGTCTCCAAGGCATACGGAATCAATCAGGGACATCCTGTAAAGGTGATGAACTTGCACTGGCCATCCTGAGTAATGGGAACCAGTCAGCCTGAAGCCCGCTGCGACTGAAAGCCAAGGTGACAGCTATTAAGCAATTGTGTGCAGAACAAAATGGCAAAGGGGCCGGGTAATCAATTCAATTTCGATGGGCAACCCAAGCAACTGCCGCGTCTGTCGCAGCTGATTAGAGAGGGCCCTGTTGGAGCTTTCAGTGCGAGCCCATCACAGATCAGAAACAGGCCCGGATGAAAAGGGAAAGACCCGTCACCCTGAGGAGCAGGCGATGAAGGACTCTGTTTTATGTGACGGTGTTCTTCCTTCTCTCCTTGAAGAAAGAGTCGAAAAAAAGCCAGCAGTTTGGAGATTAGATAGTTTTCTTTTCAGCCATTTATCATTATGAAGGAAAGTAGACAGGGCAGGGGCAGAAAAATCTCCAGTGGGATTTCTGCGAAGTCTCACTAAGAAGGACCAGGTTTACACTTTGCCGCTCAAACAGCCCCTGCTTATTACCACAGCCTGACGGGGTCTGCAGAGCGTCCGGAGCCCCTCTTCTCTAACAAGAGCAAACAGGCCCCAGTGCTCTCAGGAGCACAGAAATTCTCCTGCAGAAACCCCAAACCGCCAAATTGTATCGTTTGTGAAAATTAAAGCCTGAGTTGGAATCATGGGGAGAGGAGGAAAATGGGAAAGGGAAAGATGAGACAGGGTCATGCAAAGTCCCAGCTGGTTATGCCCGGCCGGGGCCCCCCAGTTACCTGGACCCAGCACAGGGCAGGAAGGACCCTGCCGTGCGTGTCCGCGGTCCGCGTGGACCCCAGGCCGATGGTGAACCCTGGCAGCCTGCTCGAGGATTCTAGGCTCGTGCTTGGTTCTCGGGAGCTGGGGTTTGGGGAAGGTAGAGAAGGGGTACCCACAGGCACAGAAGCCGGGAGAGACCAGCTAGCGGACTGTGGAGGGGACAGGAGAGACTTGTGAGCAGATGGGAAGCGATGCAGAACCAGGAGGGGCAGGGTGCTCTTGGAGCCCAGGGCGAGGAGTAAACATCCGGGGCAGGGTGGTGAGGAAGGAGGAAGGACTGACGTGGAAAATGAGAGCCATGGGTGAGCAGATCATTCTTAAGAGAAGGATGGCAAATGGATAATTAACCTGAACAAGACTAACATCACTAATAACCGAAAATGCAAAGGAAAGTGATAAAATATCACTTTTTTTTTTTTTTTTGCGGTACACGGGCCTCTCACTGTTGTGGCCTCTCCCGCTTTGGAGCACAGGCTCCGGACGCGCAGGCTCAGCGGCCATGGCTCACGGGCCCAGCCGCTCCGCGGCATGTGGGATCTTCCCGGACCGGGGCACGAACCCGTGTCCCCTGCATCGGCGGGCGGACTCTCAACCACTGCGCCACCAGGGAAGCCCAAAATACCACTTGTGTCTAACAAATTAATCAACATTTAAGAAAAGATGTGGGCAGCTTCTTTTAGTCCTTGCTGGTGGGAGCACAGATTGTTATTTCTGGAGAAAGCAATTTGGTAGTGTGGACAAAAACTCTAAAAATGTTCATATCCTAAAGAAAATATCCAGAAATGTGGACATAGCTTAATGCTCCATAATGTTCATTGTGGTATTATTTTTAATAGCCCCAAATTGGCAGAAAGTAACTTATGATATGCCCATATTCTGGAATATGATGTAGTCACTGACACTGTGTTTACAAAGTGTGTTTAATGACATGGGGAATTGATTTAAAGCTAAGTGAAAAAAGAGGATCGTAATATAGAGTATGATCTCAAGAATATTGGAAAATGAAAAAAAGAATTGGCATAGCCAAACTATAGATCATTAAATAGCAATCAACAAGAGAATGAAATACATAAATGTATATTTCTATGATACATTATGTGAAAAATAGTTTCTGAGTAATATGTATGGTTTCCCAATTGTGCGAAATATAAAACAAAAAACACCTCTGTGTGTGTGCACATATGGGTATGCAGTATATATGCATGATGTGCGAGTATGAAGGTGTGTGATGTGTGAGCCTGTGACGTGTATCTCTGTGTGTGTGCACGTGCGTTCACACGCAGTGGGGGCACAGAGGATTTAGGAGGAACTGTTTCTAATAGTTCCCTCATACTTCTCGGTTTTGTTTGACTTGTTACAATGAGCATGTATTCCTTCTGAAATGAAAAGTTTTAATTAAAGAAAAAAGAAAAATAAGGTAAGATTATAGAAGTGCCTGAAATAAAAGAAGAAAGAGTGAAAGAAACTGGGCCCAAACGCTGTAGAGGTAACTCTGGGAGGTGGATATGGCTGCCAGTGAGGTGGCCTGAGACTGACATCTGGGCCCCCTCTCTCTGCTTGTTTGCCTCCTGACTCTGGGGTCTCCCTCTTAGACACCCCTTCTTCTGCCTAGGTCTTTAATGTTGGTCTTGTTCAAGGTCTGGGGCTTTAGCCTTCTTCATTATTTATTTATTTTTTATTGAAGTACAGTTGATTTACAATGTGTTAGTTTCAGGTGTACAGCAAAATGATTCAGTTATACGTATATGTATCTATCTGTATATATATACACATATATCTATATCTATTCTTTTTCAGATCCTTTTCCATTATAGTTTATTACAAGATATTGAATACAGTTCCCTGTGCTATACAGTAAGTAAGTCCTTACTGTTTATCAATTTTATATATTAGCCTTCTCTTCTAACTAGCTGCTCTCCCTTGGTGATGCCGTCTGTTCCCGACAGCTTCTTTCACCGACAAATGCCAATGCATCTCAAGTCTAATTTCACTTCCCTCTCCTGAGTCTGTCTCCTGGACCGTTCTACTTAAGAAATGTCAGGATCTCCAACTCCCCCTGTTCAAACTTGAACCCGTCCTCCCCCTCCAAACCTCCCCTTGCCTTCCACTTTTGGGTAAATGGAGCCACCAGCCAACGTCCCGTTGCTCGACTCAGAAACCTGGGCTTCAGTGCTGACTCCCCACCTGCCCACCCCAAATGCTTGCTGAATTATGCAGATTCTACTTCGTAAAGAGCGCTCACATCTGCGCAACTTTTCTCTCTTCCATCAGGCCCGGCATATCTGCCTAGCAGCAAAGCCCTGGGTCTGGGCTGCCCGCCCTCTAGCGCCAGCCGCGTGAGGCTGCAGAGTTTTGGGCTGTTGTGAAGTGTCCATCATGGGGTGACGGCTGTTCAGACACATGAGTCAGGGAACTGCCCAAGCAGAAGACAGGATAGGAATGCTGCCTCCACCAGGGACTCAGTTTGCAGCTTGGTGTGGCCTGCGTCCTCTGCTCTGGCTGCTATCATGGGTGTGATGAGGAAGCAGTGCACTCCTGCAGCTCAGCTTCAGGGTCACAGACCAGCTCCCGGGGCCTGAGCTATCTGAGCACCTCCTGCCCTGATAGGCCTGCACCCAGAGTGTGATGCTCTCACTGACAGCTCTCTGTCGTCTTATCCAGTTGCTTCCTAGGGGCAAATAAGCCCCAGTGGTACTAGATTGGGGCAGTTTCCAGCAACTGCCTTTGATGTCCCTACATCTCTTTCTCCTCTGGGGATTCCAAACTATCCCCTCCCCCACCCCCTTCTGTGAGACCACTCAGCCTATTCCAAGAAAGGACTGGCCTTGTCTCTCTCTTAAGAAGAGAGAACCAAACCAAACCAAGGCAAGAAGCCCCCAAACATGGCTCCCTGTGTAAGCCTCTGGGAAGAGTGCACGCTTGGGAAATGACGGTGCTCCTCAGTCCTGCGTCCCCTCACACCTCGACCTCTCTCCTGAGCAGGTGCCTGTATGAACTGTGGGACAGCAGCCGTTGAGACGCTCACCATCTTACCTGCGCTCAAGCTGTGGTGCTAGATGGGCTCCTCCGTGTGCTCTAATGTGACACTTCTTCAGGCTTGGCTCTAAGGAATTCGGAGGCCCCTCTAAACATAATTCAGTGAATAACTTGTGGCACTAGGAATGATAGAAACTATGTGAACTGCTTCTTTTTTTTTTTTTTTTTTTCCGGTACGCGGGCCTCTCACTGTTGTGGCCTCTCCCGCTTTGGAGCACAGGCTCCGGACGCGCAGGCTCAGCGGCCATGGCTCACGGGCCCAGCCGCTCCACGGCATGTGGGATCTTCCCGGACCGGGGCACAAACCCGTGTCCCCTGCATCGGCAGGCGGACTCTCAACCACTGCGCCACCAGGGAAGCCCTGTGAGCTGCTTTTGATAGCATCAAATACAGCATAGCACAATCTTCCTTCTCCTTAGAGCGCATGCGCTGATGACCTGGCGCATGTGCTCTGCGGCCCGGACTGAAAAGCCCGGGGTTACCTTTTTAGGGCAGTCGATGGACCTGAATTTACTCCAGGCACAGCGCTGAAGGGTTAGGCATTGTGTTTAGGCTCTGGCCTGTCGTGCTGGTGACCCCGGTGCATTTTCTAGCCCAAGAAAATGAACTTTCGGCTTCTACCTACATCAGTGTAGAGCAGTGAAAAGGGCTTGGGATTGGGTGTGAGGAGATGTGGACTCTACCGCCAGTTCTGTCACATGCTGGCTGTGTGACTTGCCCTCTCTGAGTCTCCTCATATCCTTTGCAGCACTGAAAGTCTATGATTCCGTGAATAATGTCTGCAATCGTGAATTCCCTACTTATATTCCACAATCTGTCTAAATCTATAGCAGGACTCTCCAAAGGAGAGTAACAGAAGGAAATACTAGAACTTCTTTTTCTATTTATTTTAATCTCATCCTTTTCCAAGTATCTAATGTCTATGTTAGTAAGTTGTACATCTATATATATAATAAATAAGGTTATAAATAATAAATAATATAAATATATTGGGAGTATGTGCTTTAAGACTTTTTGCTAAACGGAGGTGAGATCAAAAAGGTATGGAGGGCTTCCCTGGTGGCGCAGCGGTTAAGAATCCACCTGCCAATGCACGGGTTACAGGTTCAAGCCCTGGTCCGGGAAGATCCCACATGTGGCGGAGCAACTAACCCGTGCGCCACAACTACTGAGCCTGCGCTCTAGAGCCTGCGAGCCACAAATACTGAGCCCATGAGCCACAACTACTGAAGCCCGCGTGCCTGGAGTCCGTGCTCCGCAACAAGAGAACCCACCGCAATTAGAAGCCTGTGCACCGCAACGAGGAGGAGCCCCCACTCACCACAACTAGAGAAAGCCATGCGCAGCAAAATTGCCATAAGGCTCTGATCTGCATGACCTTCCAGAGATGGTTTACCAGAGCTTTGGATGGAGAGGCACGGGGAGGTAGTGGAGAGAGAGTGAGCCTGGAGCTCCACCACTTATTAGATGTTTGCCACATCTCCCCATGTGTTAATTAGGAGCAATGAAGTGCTACCTATCTTCCAAGGTTATAGGAAAGATTAAATAAGATAATAGAGATAAAAGTGTGATCCCCTCCCCCCACATGGAATACCAGTTTACGCAGATTTTATTTTTGATGCTTAAAAGATGTGAGACTAGGGCTTCCCTGGTGGCGCAGTGGTTGAGAGTCCGTCTGCCGATTCAGGGGACGCGGGTTTGTGCCCCGGTCCGGGAGGATCCCACATGGCGCGGAGCGGCTGGGCCCGTGAGCCATGGCCGCTGAGCCTGCGTGTCCGGAACCTGTGCTCCGCAACGGGAGAGGCCACAACAGTGAGAAGCCCGCGTACCGCAAAAAGAAGAAAAAAAAAAAATGTGAGACTTTTTTTTTCTAGGAAATTCCTTTTATTGCTTTTCTGGACTTTATTGCTTCTTCTGTCTCACAGTTAAGCCTCCTTTAACAGATGCCAAAGCCTAGATCTATGTGCAGTTAGGTATACAATGCTAGGCGGGGTGGGAGGGTGATGCCGGGAAGAATCCTGCTTGGTCTTCCCAGCCCTCTGAGCACCTCACAACCCCAAGGGTTTGGGGCTCATCCAGCAGTAAGGACCACATTCAAGAACAGTTAGGAAAGGATGTCCCTGCAAAGGAGAAGCCGGCCATCGTTACCAGTGCCTCCAGGAAGGGACGGGTTGCATTTTCTGCCCCTTCATTCAGAACCCATAGCCAAACTCAGTGACACTGGGAACTAATCTATTCCTAAAAGAAAGTCCCAACTCTGCCACTATATTTTTGGAGGCCTTGGACAAGTCTCTCAGTCTCTCTTGGCTTCAAGGTCCTCATTTACAAAAAGATATGGGTAATACCTGTGCCACCAACCTCCTAGGTTTGGTTCATGGGCCAAATGAGATGCTCTGCATAGAAATACTTAGTAAGAAATGGATGGGATTGCAATTATTAAGCTTCCTGTTGGTCTAGTGAGTACCGATCCATGCTCATTTTTCCATTTTCATTAAAAAAACAAACAAACATTGCTTTTTTTATAGACTAAGGAAGGGGAATGGTTGGTGAGGTATTGAGCAATCTCATCAGCTCTGAGACGTGGATGATTTAGCATCATCACCCGCCTTACCATGATCCTTGCCTCGCCTGCATCCTCAGCTTTTGACGAGGTCGATTGCCGGCTGATGCGGAAAAGCCTGTGGCTGTGATCAGGAACAATCCGCCACAGCGCTCCTCGCTCCTCTCGTGTTGTTGATCCTTTCATTTCCTCCAGCCGACTCCTGCTGGGGACTAAGTTCTGAGCTTTTCACTACTCTTTTGGGCTCATCCTTTACAACAGCCCTAGGCAGCCAGCCCCTCTCTCACGTTTGCTGTCCAGCTACCCCTCTGGATGGCAAGATTGCTAACCGGGACACGATCCCAGCCAAACGGCAAGAAAGACTCAAGAAGCTGGTTCACTGGACCTTAAATATCCTGCCCACAACTTTAGAGCTCAGGCAGCCATGGAGGAAGCATGAGTCATAAGGTGAGGCTGCTGCTTAGGGAAGGCCTCTGCAATGACATTTTTCACACTTTTAATAAACCGCTATATTATTAGAACTCACCAAAGCTTAATTTAGTGAAAGTGTTAGGCCCTGAGCCCTGAATTTTTCTTTTGTATTGCAAAGTGAAACCAACTGGTCCATTCAAATCAACCCCAGCGAATGCATGGACTTTGTTTCTTTCATTCTTTTTCCTTTCTCTCTTTCTTTTTCTCTCCCTTTCTCCACGCTCTCATTTTCAAATTTTGCTGGTGATTACAATCTATTGGAAGAAAAGGAACGTACAACAGGAAGAAGAAATAAAATATGAGAAACATTCAGATAGTCACGAGTTTCTCTACAGGATTCTTTAAGGAAAGTTACTGATCAGTGACACAAATGCATGTGAGAGTAAATACAAGGTCCCCTCAACTTGTATCACAGACATAATCTGATTTAAAATTCAATTTTAGGAAAGCTCCTTCAATTAGACCTGCTAAGCATCATTTCATAACAAGCAGTTCTGTACACAACACTGGGTGCCCCCCAATAAACAATCACTCCAGAAATAATGACAAATCCTTTATTTCAAATTTCTGGGGCTTAGCCCTTGGGGAGTACCTTGAGGGAGGTGGGTAACGAAACATGCAGCTATGCACCTGGCCTTCAACTATTCAGAAGCTTGGGTGGCAGGAAATAGGTCTGTGGCAGCTTCCGTATTTGCAGGAGCTGGTGAAAAGATACCTTTTTTTCCCCTCACAGCTACGTTCACAAACAAATGTTCACTCTCCAACCCCTACCCCAGTTAGAGCATATTTACCCAAGAGAGTGGCCTTCAAATGCCTCCTTGACTTTACAGAGCAGGTGACACAAGCACCCATGGTCCCAGCTTCGCGGCCTCTTTAGGGAATACGCTGTTGGCCCCTCCTGAAGACAGGCCAGCAGTCTACCAGGGCCCGGACTCCCCACTCGAGTCACTGGACTGCAAAGTCACCCAAGATGTTGGCGAGGGAAACAATTTCAAACGCACTGCCTGCAGCATCAAGGGGCAGGCGGTAGAGGGGGACTGGGAAAAACCTGGGTGCCGAGCTGCCTTTGTCTTGGCCAGTTCGTCCTTTTGGGGATCAGGCTTAGCTCCAGTTCCTGCAGGGAAGTTTCTGCTTGGCATCAAGGCGGGCCTCAGGCATAAGATCCTAATTATTTGAATGGTATTTGTTTTCATAGCTTTCTCTCTCTCTCTCTCTTTTTTTTTTAAAATGTATCCAGGTCGATGGCATTTTAATGCCTTATTAAATGGGGGTTTTACAGCAGTCTGTCTGTTCAGTCTCTGGGCCCATGCCTGTACTTTGTGTGCAGGGATTTTATCTTTCCTGCTGGCAGAAAATATTTTCCGAATTCCCTATAAAAGTTTTCGAGATTTCCTAAGACAAATAGAGCTCCACGAGCTCTAAAATGACCTTGATGCAGTCGGAATTACATTCAGACACATGTTTACACAAAGAACTGAACTTCATTAACTGAACTTAATGAACTTCATTAACTGAACTTCATTAACTGCCCTTATGAGTGCACCAAATTTGCTTCACAAGTGTGCTGGTGCATAAAAACACAACCCTACCTGGGATGGCTCCCCAGAATACCATCTTTTACTGGTTTCTTTCGTCCTCTCAGATGGCCGCCTTGCCTTTGAAGGCGGCATCAGTAAAGCCTGTCCTGGACGAGGGGTTTACATAAGAGCAGGCAGCAACGCACAGCTGAGGGGAACAGCCAGCCCTGCAACAGAACATGGCTGTTGTGAAGACCACGGAGCCGCCTGGGAGAAAATCAGCCCAGCCCTTTTGTTTCCTTGTCAGTGCTGGAGATTTCGTGAAAATGCATTGTTCAGAAGGAACTTGAATGTAGAAAGTATTGAAATAAGCCACGAGTTAGGCAACTTAGTGTTATGGAAAGAACCTAGAACAGACATGGGTTCAAATCTCATCGCCGGCCCAATTTAGCGTGTGATCTTGGGCAAATAAAATGGGGGAAATTTTCTATATCTCTATCGATTTTCTGTTTTCTATATCTCTATCTCTGTTTCTATCCCAGGGTTATTGTGAGGACTGAAATGAAAGGATGTATATAAAACATCAAGGGCCACGGCAGACTCGAATGTTTGTAAATAGCCATCACTACTACCTTGTGAGGGTCCTTAGGACTCAGATAGGCAAAAGCACCATCATCGTGCGTACAGTACTCAGGCTTTTGTTAAGGGTTCTGGAAGTGGGAGGGGAAAGGAGGCCTTAGGGATTGGATGCCCAACTCTGGACCAAACACCAGAATTTAAATCCAGATCTGACTCCAAAGCCTGGTTCCACTGTCCAGCTTGGGGAAATTAAATATGGAGAATTATGTCAGCTGCCTGCAACACAACCCAAGCCTGAATCAGCCAGATGGGACTTATTTTGCTTATGTGGCATTAAAAACCCCCTCCAACGCTAACTACTTAGTCACCAGGAAATCGTCCTCTGAATTTCTATTTCTCTGGGTCATTTTTGAGCATGACCTTCTTGGTGGTGTTTCACTACAAATGCCACTTTTAACATTTAAGACAAATACTCTGAAGATGAATTGGGATGCCCAGCCCATTCCGAACATTTCCTGCTTATTCCATGTCTTCTGGTATTAATCATGTCACAACCAAAGATGAAAGGTTGCTTGATGCCTGCAGTTGGAAAGGACAATAATCAGGGGTCATGTTAATGCTTCTATGATTAAAACCTGTCATTTATTTAACTAAGACTTTCCACTTTCATGGAAGCAATGAATACTCTCAATTTTAAGGAGTATATGTTTCATTCCTTGAAATTCTATTTGATTCTTCTCCAAGTCAGTTTAGTCTTTTTTTTAAAAAACGATATGGCCTTTTCTGTTTGTGCTCTCTTCTTTTTATGTATTTAATTATCTTAAACATGCTTTAAAATCATCTCTAGATGATAATTCTGCTATCTGAGGTCCTTGGGGAGGAGGAGCTAATTCTGCTATTTATTGGGTCTACCGATGTTTCACAACAAGAACAGTTTTGGTTTTGCTTTTGAAGATGACCTTTTTTTTTTTTTTTTTTTTTGCGGTACACGGGCCTCTCACTGTTGTGGCCTCTCCCGTTGCAGAGCACAGGCTCCGGACGCGCAGGCTCAGCGGCCATGGCTCACGGGCCCAGCCGCTCCGCGGGATGTGGGATCTTCCCGGACCGGGGCACGAACCCGCGTCCCCTGCATCGGCAGGCGGACTCTCAACCACTGAGCCGCCAGGGAAGCCCTGAAGATTACCTTCTATGTTGACTTTTCAGCTTGGGTTCTTAGACTATGCAGGAAGAATAAATTCAGACACTGAAACCCAAAGGAGGAAAAAACTTGTCTTGTGCTGGCTGGAAGTTTTTAGGGTTTTAGCTATTCCTGAGTCTCAGTATCAACTTCTCTACTTTCCTATCATTATATGTCAGTTAAAAGCTCAATTCCCTTACATTGAAGAAGAATAAAACTGGAGGACTTACCCTATAAGGTAAGGAGAACTGTCATAAAACTAGAACAATTAAAGCAGTATGATACTGGTGCAAAGACAGATTTCATAGACCAGTGGAACAGAACAGAGAGTCCAGAAACAGACCCACACATATATAATACCTGAATTATGAAAAACATGGCATTGCAGTGGAAAATGATGGCGCTGTGTTATTGGTTATCCATGTGGAACGAAATGGTATTTGACCCCTGACTCACACCATACAGAAAAGTAAATTCCAGATGGATTGTGATCGAAATATGAAATATGAAACAATAAAATGTTTAAAAGAAAACATAGAAGAATATCTCCATGACTTTGAGCTAAGCAAAGATTTCTTAAAAAGAACACAAAAAGCACTAACCATAATGGAAGAAACTGATAGACTGGTCTATATTGAACTGTAAACTTATCTTTTTTTAAAAAAGCTGTAATAAGTGTCAATTTTAATAAGTGTCAGTTTCCATGATAACAGGTTTTTTTTGTTATGGGATCCTAGTTCCCTGACCAGGGATGGAACCTGAGCCCCGTGCATCAGAAGCACAGCGTCTTCACCACTGGACTGCCAGGGAAGTCCCTAAACTTATCTTTATCAAAAGACTTCACTAAGAAAATGAAAATCTAAGTACAGAATAGAAGATATTAAAGATATTTTTTGTTTTTGTTTTTTGAGGTACGCAGGCCTCTCACTGTTGTGGCCTCTCCCGTTGTGGAGCACAGGCTCCGGACGTGCAGGCTCAGTGGCCATGGCTCACGGGCCCAGCCACTCCGTGGCATGTGGGATCTTCCCGGACTGGGGCACGAACCCGTGTCCCCTGCATCAGCAGGTGGACTCTCAACCACTGTGCCACCAGGGAAGCCCTAAAGATATTTTTTGTATATATTTATGGACTCAACTCCAGAATAAAGAACTCCCATAAATCAATAAGAGAAAGGCAGACATACCAATAGATAAATGGGCAAAAGACTTGTACAGGCTCTTTGCAAAAAAGGATGTCCAAATTTCCAGGAAATGTATGAAAAGGTGCTCAACTTCAATAGTGATCAGGAAAATGCAGATTATGACCATAATGCAATACTACTGTACTCCCATCAGAATGGCTAAAATGAAAAAGACAAGGGAATTCCCTGGCAGTCCAGTGGTTAGGACTGGGCACTTTCACTGCGGTGACCTGAGTTCAATCCCTGGTGGAGGAACTGAGATCCTGCAAGCCTCGAGGCAGGGTCAAAAAAAAAAAAAAGAAAAAAAAAAAATACAGAGCGTTGGTGGAACTTTCAAATACAGCTGGTGAGAATATAAACTGGCATAACTGCTTTGGAAAAATATTTGGCAGTATCTACTAAACTGTTTGTCAGTATCCTACAATTATGTTTAGTAGGAACATGGGAACATACCAGATGGCTAAGCAATTCCCCTTTTAGGTACATACAGAAAAGAAATGCATGTGTGTGCTGACAAAAAGGTCTGTACAGAATCTTAACAGTCGCACTATTCATTAAACTCAAAAGTGAGAACAACACCATCTCATCTGCAATAGGAAGAATAAACAAATTGTGGTATATTCATACACTGGACTATTACACAGCAATGAGAATGAATGAATGACAACTTAATGCAAAATTGTAGATACATCTTACAAAAATAATGTTAAACAAAATAGCCAGACTTAAATGAGTACATACCATGTGTTTTCATTATACAAAGTCCAGACAGGCAAAACTAATTTGATGCTGTTAGAAGTTAGAATAGAGGTTTCCCTTGGAGAGGTGGGTAGTCATTGGCTGGGGTACAAGGGAGGCTTCTGAATTGCCAGGAAAAAAGTGTGTTTCTTGGTGTGGGTACTAGTTTACATGGGTGTGTTCACTCATTACAATGCACCAAACTGTACAATTATGATTCGTGCAAATTTCTGTTATGCATGTTACACTTCAAAAAAGTTTATTAAAAAAACACAATCCTTAACCAATTAAAAAGAGGAAAACTCAAGCCCCTGGGTTAGTAAGATAGGTTCTTTAACCCCACGTAGTCCCAGCATCAGCTTAAATTTACAACTGACTGCTTCTAGTTCCTCTTACATTTTTCATTTTTGAGGGGTTTTCTTACTTTTTTAAAAGCTCAGCTATATATTTAAGTGAAAATTGCTATGTATTTTTCTATTGAGATATAATTGACATTGTATTAGTTTTAGGTGTACAAATTAATTATTTGATATATGCATGATTGCAAAATGATCATCACAATAAAGTTTAGTTAACGTCCATCACACATGTAGTTACACAGTTTTTTTTTCCTTGATGAGAACTTTTAAGATCCACTCTCTTAGCAGAAAGTTGCTACGTTTTATCCATCTTTCGAGAGGCTTTTGGGCTGAAGCATTTTCAGGTTATCTAAGTCACAATATTGTCAACATCAAAAGTCTTCTATGAAAAGGTGCTCAACTTCAATAGTCATCAGGGAAATGCAGATTATAACCACAATACAATACTATGATACCCCATTTGTTTGAATTTCCTTAAGCATTTTTACTTCTCAAGTGACTCTGTTCTAACTGAAGCAGGGATCTAGGCTCAGTCAACCATGAGGTTAAAGACCAGTGATTTAGAATAGTCTTAAATGATTCTTCATATATCACCCTGGATTCACCTGGATCCCACCCCCACCCCAGTTTTATTGAGAGAGAATTGACACACATCACTGTGTAAGTTGAAGGTGTACAGCATGATGGTTTGATTTACATACATTGTGAAGTAATTACCACAATAGGTTCAGCTAACATTCATCTTCTCATATGGATGCAATTAAAAAGAAAAGAAAGAAAAAAAGAAGAAAGGAAAAACTTTCCTCCTTGTGATGAGAACTCTTAGCAACCGTGCAGCAGTGTTAGCTTTAGTCAACACGTTCTACAGTACATCCTCGTACTTATAACTGGAAATTTGTAACTTTTGACCACTTTCATCTAGTTCTACCTCCCCCCACATATGCCTCTGATAACCACAAGTCTGGTGGTCTCTTTTTCTATTAGTTTGTTTTTTTGGGAAGTTGTTGTTTTTTAGATTCCACGTATAAGTGAGATCAGACAGTATTTGTCTTTCTATGTCTGATTTACATGTACTAATTACCTTCCTTGTTGCTCCAGGTAATCTATCTGCCAGCAAGGTGAGGAGAAAGAAGTGACAGGAGAGAGGAGACTCTGGTTTGAAAGAGTTTGCTTTCTCTTTCCCTTGACCCTAGTCCGCTTGAGAAGGCTGTCTTATGGCTATTCCAGCAGATTCATTTTTAAAAGGTCTTTTTATAAAACGTACTTAGTTGAAGCAAAGAAAGTGAACAGGAATGTGGCCACTAAATCTTGTCGTGTGGAACTGTTAGTTTTCAAGTTGGGGGAAAGGAGTTAGATGAATGATTTTGATATAGTGGTATTTTTTCATTAGTTCACAAAGTGGTTATTTCCTTCTGTTAAGTCTCTACTTGAAGTTTATGTCAAACTGAGAAAAATGCACAAAAGCAGGATGAATAAGGTAGTTTCAGCCCTTTTCCTCTGTACTTAGCTTTCTAGTAGATTTCAGATGAGAAACAGAAGGAAGGACAGGTCCTGTGGTCCAAAAGCTTGTGGTTTAACTGGGGACTCAGAGCTAGCACACGTGCAGCAACAGCAGAAACGTGAAGCGTAATCTCCACCTGTAACAGGGACCATAAGAAAGGAGTTCCTTTAACTTTCTTCTTCTGCATCTCCAAATGTAGCTCTTTCCTTATTTTCATTTTCATTGTACATGGTATTTATTACTTTTCCATTAGATTTTCTAAGTGGTTGTTTCTGAAAAAGAGTAGGAAAACAGTTTTTATTTCGTAAATAGATACTATTACTCCCTTGGTTCTAGCAGTAATTATTTGGTTCTCTTGGATTTTCTAGTTAGATAATCTTATAGTTTGCAAATGTTGATCATCTTCCCACCTCTCCCCCCACAACCTTTCCTTCTTTTCTATTTTTTTGTTGGATAGAATTAACTTTAACAACAATGATAAATAAGCGTAAGGATAGCGGCCCTTCTTGTCCTGACCCTGACTTCTACAGAAATCCTCCTAGTGTTTTATCCTTATGTTTTTCATTATATATTTGATTATTGCATCTGTTCCCATTTGTTCTATTCTTTCCAGGAGCAACATTTATCCACTGAGTTCTATATCTGTCATGGTCTCTCTCAATGTAGTTTTTCTTGGCATTCTGCATGACTTCTCTTATAGCTTAACCAGTGCCCCGTACACCGATGATTCCCAAGTCAAGAGAAAATGGGCTTCCCTGGTGGCACAGTGGTTAAGAATCTGCCTGCCAATGCAGGGGACACGGGTTTGAACCCTGGCCCAGGAAGATCCCACATGCTGTGGAGCAACTAAACCTGTGCGCCACAACTACTGAAGCCCGTGCAGCTAAAGCCTGCGTTCCACAACAAGAGAAGCCACCGCAATGAGAGGCCTGTGCACTGCAACAAAGAGTAGCCCCCGCTCGCCACAACTAGAGAAAGCCCACGCACAGCAGCGAAGACCCAACGCAGCCAAAAATAAAATAAATAAATTTAAAAAAAAGAGAGAGACAACTTACTTCTCTCTTGAGGACCAACATCTGCATTCCTATTTCTGTTTGGCAATATTATCTGATACCTGAATATTTATCTGCATTGTTATCTGATCATATGGATACCTGAAGCTTGACATGCTTAAAACTGAACTCTTTTCCCCACAAAAAAAGTTCCTCCTCCTGTGTGTCCTAAGCAAAGGCTGATGATTTACCAATCACTTGGTCACCTAAGCTGGAAAACTTGGAGTGAAAGTCATCTCCTTTCTTATCTTACCTCTCCTTTTCGCATACAGTTGAAATGCAGCTGGTTTTATTAAATAAGGCCAAAAGAGCGAAACAGCAAGATCAGAGCCTCTCATATGCATGATGGTATGATGTGTGAAAGATATGGTCCTCATGTTTGTAGTGATGCGAAATGACGCTATTAAAAAAAAACCACCTGACTGCAGCCACTTCTACTATAGGGAAGTTGCCAAACTGATTTTCAGGGTACATAACATTATTGTTTAGGAAAACTCTTTGGCTGAACTTTTTGGCTGAGAAAGGATCAGCCTAGATGTTCTAGACACAGGGAGAGCTGAAGTTCTTTGTGGAAGAAAGAGAGAAGGTCTGAAATTCTGTAAAGCATCATTGTGAAAGAGATGGGGTGGGACCACAAGGTAGAGATGTCTGGAGAGATGAGGAGGGACTAGGGAGAAAAGAGGGCCTAAGAAGATGACAAGAAGCAAGAACCGAAGGAAAGAAAGTTCCTTTCTCTCTGGGAAAAATTCTCTGTAATGGGGATGGCCTGGGGACTTTGGGACAGGGATGTTCACTTCTAAGTTGTTTGCTGTACTGTGTTGTTAACCTATCTGTGTCCCCCATAAAGATATGCTATCCATAACAGCCTGGCATAAGTGATGTTGCAGGGAACCAAGGGTGAGGGCAATAAAAGAAATGAAGTCTACTCCACATCATCCCCCTTGAGGCAGCGTGGCTGGTAGCAGCAGTGTGTGGAAGACAATTTAAGATCGTGCCCTTGAAACGAAACCCTCTTTCCTCAGGATATCAGAAGGAAGTGATCTTTAAAAGGGGGTAGCCAGGGAATTCCCTGGTGGTCCAGTGGTTAGGACTCCGCGCTTCACTGCTGAGAGCCCAGGTTCAATCCCTGGTCGGAGAACTAAGATCCCACAAGCCGCATGGTGTGGCCAAAAAAAAAAAAAAAGAATGGGGGGGGGGCACCAGGCAGACGTTTAAGTTGCACTTACAATCTAGAAGGGGAGATAACACAAGTAAAATCATAACTATGATACAAAGCGTTGTAAAATACACCCTGTAAGAGTGGTATATACAAAGAACAGAATAGGAAAACAGAAACACTGCAAATCACCATATCAAGGGAGGACTTTGATATTAATGAAAGTAGAATGAGATAGAATTATCTGAATGTATATGTAATAAAAGCACTGTGCAGACCAACAACAGATAAATGTGCTATGAGTTACTTTAAACTGTAGCAATCATTTCTGCAATAGTAAAGTTAAGAGCACGTTTCTTAAAGTAAAGCATAACACCCAACACATGTTGATTAAATGAAGAATGAATGAATGTAGAATTTGTTAAAGTAATTCAAAATGGGAAAGTGATAAATGAACCAGTGCAACTGATCAAGCAGGAAAGATTATAAAATAAAAGAATGAATGGCTTACAGAAAGTATCTGAGATCCTGAACTGGTACATTTACTAAAAATTAAATTTGACTAAAGAAAGACTGAGCCGCATATATGCTAGGTCGTCTCGTTACCAAGATCAAAATTGCTGGTACTAGCCAGGGCAGGGTCAATTGATGAAAAGATTGACCAAGGAGAAAGGCCTTACAAAGCTTCTTAAATTCTGTGATAAAAAGTAGTAAAGATGGAATTGGAAGCTTTTAACCAGAACACCACTGCAACTGCTCCTGAGTCATTCTGATCATAGCTGGAGACAGAGACAGACAGACAGACAGAGAGAATATGAATGAAAGTCTATGTGGCATTTGTGAGTGGACTTTGTGCTGACAAAATGAAAATCAGAATGTCCAATTGTACTTTGTTGTAAGTGTTCCTCCCTAAGATTATGTGCTTATAAAACTGGCTTTTCATTTGACAAATATATGGAACATGGTGACAGAGTTGAGTTGGAATGGTTAAGCACATGGTACTGATATTTCTGAGTATGTAAAAACATAAGAGAGGGGCTTCCCTGGTGGCGCAGTGGTTGAGAGTCCGCCTGCTGATGCAGGGGACACGGGTTCGTGTCACCTTCCGGGAAGATCCCACATGCCGTGGAGCGGCTGGGCCCGTGAGCCATGGCCGCTGAGTCTGCGCGTCCGCAGCCTGTGCTCCGCAACGGGAGAGGCCACAACAGTGAGTATGGCCGCTGAGCCTGCGCGTCCGGGGCCTGTGCTCCGCAACGGGAGAGGCCACAACAGTGAGAGGCCCGCGTAAAGCAAAGAAAAAAAAAAAAAAAGAGAGAAGGGGACTTCCCTGATGGCGCAGTGGTTAAGAATCCGCCTGCCAATGCAGGGGACATGGGTTTGAGCCCTGGTCCGGGAAGATCCCACATGCTGCAGAGCAACTAAGCCCGTGCACCACAACTACTGAGCCCCCGTGCCACAACTACTGAAGGCCACACACCTAGAGCGCGTGCTCTGCAACAAACAGAAACCACCTCAACGAGAAGCCCGGGCACCGCAATGAAGAGTAGCCTCCACTTGCCGCAGCTAGAGATAAGCCCGCCCGCAGCAACAAAGGCCCAACGCAGCCAAAAAGAAAAGGAAGAAATTAAGTTTTTAAAAATAGATATATAAAAATAAAAAATAAGAGAAAAATATCAGAAGCCCCAGACAACAATTATTTGTCTACTCTAGTCTTCACGTAAGCCAAATGTGAGGTGCAGGTTTGGCGAGATTAGTAGAGGAAAGGTTTTTGGCCACAGATGCGCTGAACAGGTGGACTGCTGTCAAAGGACTATGCTTCCTAAGGTGAAGGGAGCACACATTTTTGAGAGCTGTGTGTCATGTAGGCACTTGATGTGTATCATCTCATTGGGTCTCACAGGGGAGGAAGGCAAGTGTAATTGTCTTCATGTACAGACAAGACTGAGGCTCTGAGAGCTTACATAGTGGATAAGGATTGGAAAAGGGTTTAGATGCCAGGTTTGGTGGCTCCATATCGCCACACCACCACGAACCCTAAGTAAGGATAAGGATTCCTTTTTCCAATTTCTTACTGATTCTTAGGAACAGAAGAATCTTTCTGAGACTCTGATGGCTGTTTGACACTAAGCAGAATTCCCCCCAAACAGGTGAAAGTTATCAACAAAAGCCTGTACTTTCTGAGAGCCTCTAGAGACATGCTCCTGCTTTGGAAAAAAAACTGTGTAAAATAAACCGAATCAACTCCAGATCCATCCCAACCAATACTACCCAAGAGGGACTAGGGGAGCCATTCACTAAGGGTGAACTAAATTCCAGCTTATATTTCCTCCTGTGAGAAGCAACCATGTAGGAAAGGAACAAAGATAGTAAAAACAAACTGTGTTAAAACCTCTGCCTATCAAATGTCAGCATAAATAAGTGAAAATATATTTGCAACACATCAAGTGACAAGGATAAAGCACATAGAAAGAATTTCTAGCAATTACTAAAAGACAAACAATCCCATAGAAAACCTGGCTCACAAAAGAACAAATACAGTTGACTGATAAATACATGAAAAGATGCTTAACCTCACTGGAAATCAGTGAAATGCAAATTAAAATCGCAAAGGGATAACATTTCACATACATTAGGTTGCCAATACTTAAAATGTCAAACAAAACCAAGAATTTAAAAGGATATAGAGCAAGTGGAACAAATACACAGTGCTGGTGGTTGTGTGTAAACATTTGGAAAATAATTTGGCATTTTTTGGCATGTTGAAGATGCGCAAACTCTATGACCTGGCAGAAATAAATTTCTAGAGAAACTCTCGTCATGTTCCCCAAGGGATAGGTACAGTGAGCTTCAAAGCAGAACTGTTTGTGATAGCAAAACATTGGAATCAACCCAGACATCTAAGAGGACAATGGTTGGATACATTTTAGCATGGTCAAACAATGGAATATTACACAGCAGTGAAAATGAATTTAGCCATGTAGATCAACATGGGTGAATATTGCAAGCACGTTGAACGAATGAAGTAAATTGTGGAAGAATACAGTATGACACCATTTTTATGAAGCTCAAAAGATAAACTGAGCAGTATAGTTTAGAGATATGTACTCAAATAGCTGAGCTACATGCTAGAGAAAAGTCAAGGAGTAATAAACATGACAACCAGGATAGGGTAACCTCCAGGGAAGAGGGAGCAGAATTTGAAATGGGGGAGGAGCTCACAGGAGTATTTGGGGATATGGATGGTGTTCGTTTCGTAGCCTGTGTTTTGGGTATACCAACATTTATCTTATTCTTCTGCCTAATGTATACTTTATATGCATTCTTTTGAATGCATAATTTAAAAATATAAAGAAAGAAAGAGTATGAAGGGCTTAGAAATGCATTAGTTTTAATAGAAACTTCACTGACTTCCCCTCCCTAATCAGTTAGTATTCACCAAACACTTTTACTTTGCCTTGATGACTCCCTTCGGAATGGAATTTGCAGTGGATAAAAGGATTAGACAGCAGTAGGTAAAATTGTTAACTGTTCATAGATCTGCAGTTTGCTTTTGACATTTAAAAAGTAAAAGTTAAACTTCAGGTTTGACTGACCCCTAAATGTTCCATGGACATTTCAGTAGTGCCTCTGTTAATGAAGAAGATGTTTCTGAAAAATCCCTTTGTTGATAGAAAACTTGTTTCCAGAGATGGAAATCACGTTGGCAGCTTGGGATTGGGTCTCAGAGCCAGGGATTCCTCTCCTTGCTCCCAAACCAGGCCCCACAGCCAGACATTCCCTCTCTCTCCCCTGAGGTTAGCACTGACTCCCCAAGTCTCTCAGCGTGTTTGGGAAGCAGGGCAACGTCCTGCCCAGGGATGGGTGGTCCATATGGTGGCTGCCCTGCTCCTGCCCTGCCCTCTCTCCAGCTGAGGCATCTGCCTCAGTGACTGTCATTGCTCCTATTCTTAGCTGCCAAAGTCCCAGCACTTGAGAAGACCAGCCTCTTCTAACTTCCCTCCAATCAGGCTGACTGTTACAAGGAGCCAAAGTGCCCAAGCATTACTTACAGAGCTAAGTTATCTGATTCGAGCTCTCACAAGTCTTGGAGACCCCTGCCATACCTGTAGAATTATTAACTCCTAGTCACTTGTCTGCTTTTTCCAAGATTGAGGTTTATAACGTCACTCTTGGGAGCTTTCTCTTGGGAATTTATTTTTCAGTTTACCTAATATTTTGAATGCCTTTATAGCTTCAGGGGCCAGTGAGAGGTATTAGGGGAAGAGCAGAATGGGTGGAAATCTTAAAATGAAGAGGTTAGAGGACTTTTCACTCATGACTACCATATACTCATGTCCCTGAGTTACCAATAAGTTGCTACCGATAAAGGTCAGTCTATTATATGTCAGGCTGTGTTGACATATATTATCTTTTCTGTCTGTACCTAAACCTGCAAGGAAAGTCTAATTGAGGTGTAAATATGTCAAGACCCAATAACTTGTAAAAACTGGAATCCATTGCTGACTTCAACCCTCTACCAAACTGTCTCCAGTTGGAAATCCAAATGTCTTTTAGGGAGAGGACAGCTTCAGCCCCTGGTGGTGAGTGGCAGTGAAGGTCACGTGTGACATGACATCTTACTCTAAATATGCAATAACATTAGATTCCACTTACTTCCACTGCCCTAGTTCAGTGTGTAGGGAATCGATATTTCTACTGGGAAAATATTACTATTTCAAAACAGATTTTCTGCATATTTACAGAGTCAGACTTTCGCTGCATATAGGCCGACAGCTTAGAAACCCATTTTTATCAAATGAAGTTTTGGGGGTGTTTATAGAAGTCCCCCAAATGTATGAAACTGGAAACGTCTCTGTTTTTGAGCACACAAGAACAGCTAAGAGACTGGATGCCAAACTTCAGCCCAGAGTGAATTTTTATGACTTGAGCTGTAAGCCTATGAAATTAAGGGTTTAAAATGGAAACGCTGACACAATCTTTGCACTTCGTAGAACGTTGCGTGCTGGTGGGGGTAGTGCTATTCTCTTGCTGCTGCTGGCCTCTGCTGTGCTAGGAAACTTCCTGTCCAGCTTTCTTTGGGGCCTCTTGTTCTCCTCTCAGATCTCCCAAGCCTCCCTCTGGCCCAGCTAAGAAAGCAGCTCAGATGCAGGCCCATCTGGAGATGTTCAGTGTGAAGCCTGGCTGGCTGCAGAGCCCAGCCTGTGGAAGCCTTACTGGTTTCAAAGCTCTCTGGTGCCGCCCTGGACTGCTCTCTACCAGGCCCTCCTAGCCTCAGATCTCCCCAGTGGCCCTGAGTGGTACTGCATCAAGCTATCATCCTAGGTCCAGCTACCACCTTCCTGTGAATCCTTCCCATGACGCAGAAGGGCACCATTCCTGAAGTATCCAGGGCTCCCCCTGATTTACCGATGGCTTTGGCTGGCGCTGAGTTTACATCCTCCTGAAAGAAAACCTCTATCAGAAGCTTTTTCCTTCACGGCAGCAAGAGTGACAGGTAATGATGCCTGCCTGAAACGTACCTCAAATCAGCATGGCTTTAAGCATGCAGACACTGTCAGGCTGCCTGGATTCAAATACTTGCAGCACCTACCTCACAGGATTGTTTTGAAGATTAAATGAAGTAATATATGCAAAGTGCTTGACGCTCACTAGGTGAGTATTGAGTGAGGGCAGTGCTCTTTCTTCCTGAATCAAGAGAGGGGATCAGGACCTATGAGGACTGGCTCTGGGAGGACTGCCCATGACTGAACCCAAGGGAGAGAAGAATGGAAATTGATGACTTCAAAATTGATGACTTATTTGCATGGTGCTTTATAGTGTATGGTCTCATAATTTAGTCAGAGCATCCCTATAAGGTAGGTTATCTCCATTTCACAGACTGAGACTCAGAGAGGTTAAGTGACTTGGCCAAGGTCATATAGCTAGTAAGTGAAAAGCTGGGGTTTGAACCATGTCCTGATTCTAAGTTTGGTGCTCATTTCACTATTCCATGAATTTTGTGGAACAAGAAAGAGGGGCTGGTGGAGATGGTAGAATCCTCATCACCTTATGGGTTCTCAGTATAAAAGACCGATTTTATACTTTTAAAAAGACTCACTATCTAAAGAAAGCATGTATCATTTCTTTATTACTGAGAATCTCAGAAAGTACCTTGGAATTGGTGCAATCAAGGCTCAAATGAGCGTGTAAGTTTTTAAAAGGAATTAAAACAAGTTGTCTAACAATTCCTTTTTCTTTTACACTTTCTCCAATTTTAGTTTTAGTAATTTTCTTTTCCTCAGAGATTGTTTTATAAAACCTCTTGTTCCATGATCAGAATTTAATTGGAAAACAGTAAGGTAAAACAACAATAAAACAAAGGAAACAACTAGGAAATTTTGCATAACTCAGTAAAATGTGCTTAGATATTTGATGCTCCTGTAGAGATGGGCCTGAAATAATTAGACAACAAAACTCTGGTTTGTTACAGCCAGACTATCATTTCTTCTGCACAGTGAAGACTTTTCAAGTTGTTTCAACCTGAAAACTAGTCTCATCCTTAAAAGAAGAAACAGAGAGACACACAGAGAGAGAGAATGCAAGCAAGCGAGGAAGAGCAAGAGATATCAAAGCTGTGCAAGATAAAGAGTGGACAGTGGTGGCACGCATTTTGCAAGGAGCACCGTGAAAGAAAACGAACCTTCCTATGTAAGAGCTTTAAATGGTTCTGCTCAGGAGCAGATGCAAAACAGTTTTGCTAGTGCTATGGAAATACAGTTCAAAAGGATTGTAATTAAAGACTAAACTTTGAGCCATTGCAGACAGAGAAGCCTAAAATTCTCTGCGATTAGCTAAAAGCATTTGGACAGGGTCGAAAAGTGAGGACTACGAGACAGCATGGGACACAGAAGATGTGCAGAGAGTGTACTGTCAGGCAATGGAAGAAGAGGGTCTGAATAGGACCAAGAGAGAGCCATTCCACCAGTGCTTAATGTCAGAAATGTATTATTTATTACTATAGTTGTGTTTATAGATTTATGTTTAAATTAACTATTTGATAAAATATAGTTCATTCTGTAATACATAGTTATTCTCAAAAGATCCTTTTAAAAGTTTTTATGAAGACTTGAGTTCAAACAGACAAAACCCTTTAACTATTGATGCTACTCAAACCAACAGGATTCCAGGCAAGATTTTATGTCAAAAATGAGCAGAGAGGATAGTTCAGAACAGTGCCTGCTTAAGGATGCAGCATCTTGTAACTGAATATGTTGTACTGATGTTCGTGCTACTGATGTTTTATGCTATGATCTTTGAAAAACTACCTTATCATCTTGCCATTTTTCTTCCTTTTTACTTTTATGGGTGAGAAATGATAGCCACACTCCATCTCTCAGCTTCTTATGGTCTTCACTCTTCTCTGGTCTCACTGCTACCCCTTCCCTAACATATTCCAAAATTTATACCATTATATCTCACCTGAGCCAGTCAGCAACTTAATCTATCCAGAAACACAGTGAAAAACCAGGAAAAAAGGAAAAATGAAGGGTGAAGTAAAGAAAGAGAATGAAATTTTGCATATCACCTACTATGTGTCTAGGACTCCACTACATCGTGTGTGTATGTATATGTATATATATATATATATATATATATATATATCTTCATTTGATCATTGTAATTCTATGATACAGGTTTTATTTTGCGGACTCTCAACCACTGCGCCACCAGGGAAGCCCTATTTTCTCTATTTTAAAGCTGATAAATCTGAGGTTCAGTGAGGTCAAGTAACTTGCTCAAGGTCATATAACTAACAAGTAGAGGAGTTAAAATTCAGATTTAGGTCTTACCCCCAAACTCAGATTCTTTCCACTGTACACACTATTTTCTGAAAAGATCTCTGAATAACCAAGACTTGTGTTACAAAATATGAGCTCAAAATAGGTGATCAGGGCTTCCCTGATGGCGCAGTGGTTGAGAGTCCGCCTGCTGATGCAGGGGACACGGGTTCGTGCCTCGGTCCGGGAAGATCCCACGTGTCGCGGAGCAGCTGGGCCCGTGAGCCATGGCCGCTGAGCCTGCGCGTCTGGAGCCTGTGCTCCGCAGCGGGAGAGGCCACAGCAGTGAGAGGCCCGCATACCGCAAAAAAAGAAAAAAAAGCCAGGGAAATTGCATTGGTTAAACTAATGGAAAAGTGTACTTAAATGGCAAGCACCCAGCTACCTGGAAAACTTAGCTCTCTGGAATGACCACATACATAGTGCCACAGGACCTACCATATAACCAGGCTCCTTACACTTTTCCCAACTTTGTGTTAGTGCAGTTTTGTACTTTTCATGTCTGTCTTTCTAGTAGATGATCTTATATGGTCCTCTCAGTGGACATTTTGAAGAAAATCCAACCCAGGAAGGATTTTGTCATAGAAATCATGAGAACTGTATACTTTTCAGCTGGTGTATGTGTTGTCCTCTCTTTGTGGCAATGACTTCATTGAACCACTGTTCATTACAAACACATAAATATAATTTATGGATTATTATTAATAAAAGCATATTTTTCATGAAAAATAATCTGTGGGCTGCAGGAGCAGAGTATCTTTCGCGACATCTTTCTAATGATATCGTTGGAGGGGGAAGGAGTAGTTATAAATCATCCCTCAAATCCCCTAAAGGTTGAAAGGTAAGTAGTAACAAGTCATCTTCAGAACTCACTGGATTTACAAGTTTATCCTTGAATAGGTTCATGACTGAGAGTAAGCCTCGTTAATCTTAATCATATCAATCTGAGTACCCAGTAAAGTTAGGTCAGAAATGGCTGCTATCAGAGACAGTCAGGACATACTTCAGACAAGAATGCACTCACTTCTTAGACACACATACCCAGGCCAGATAACAGCCAGGGATTTAGGAGAGATTCACTGGAGACACAAATAGTCTCAATAACGACAATAGCTAGAGAGAGGATCCCAGAGCCAAACACACAGCTAATAAAACCACTGAGGTGCAGGGTCAGACCAGAGTTAACTGCAGTCATCCAGAACATCACCGGCTCTATTTAAAAAAAAAAAAAAAAAAAAAGCAACAGAAACCTTGTGTGAAACAAGTGGCCAGTTTGGGGCTCCAACAGGTAAACTGTGATTGTTGCAGGAGATAGAGATTGCTATCATTAAGGTCAGGAAGAACTCTGCTCTGAGCCCTCCGCTTAGATGTGGGGAGTTCAACACGAGATGATGAAGGAAAAAGGGTGGAGGAAACGAGAAACCACATAATGCAGACAGACAGATTGTTGCATTTGTTGGAGGATCCGAACTCTAAAGTTTAGACTGACCTGACCAGACAAGTGAAAAAGAATCATCCATCACACACTGTCATGAACATAACAAGTCGGGTTAGTATTTTTTCAATTTTTTAACCTTGTGAAACATGAAACTTGCCAGGAAACGTCAGGGTAGATATTCTCTCCTCCCTCCAGTTCTCCAGCTCAAAGAGCTTGGTCACTTACTCTGTCGAATCTCTCCGAGAGTCTGCAAGCTCCTGATGGACAAGGATATCATATTTTTTTCATCTTTGTGTTTCCTACAAAGCCTAGAACAAAACATAGAGTAGGCTCTCAATACGCCTCTGCAGATTTTAACCACCCACTCCATGACCCGAGAAGGCATTCTCCCTCTTCTCTCTTTGTTATCACTAACTAAACCCTTTACTTCTTGGTCAAAAATTTTAAAAGAAGTGTGAAGAAACACAGGACCTGAAACTGACAATGGAAGCCCTTGTGATATACAGAAAGATCTCAACACATGGGGTGAGAACCTACATTAGGTGATTTGATTTTAGCCAGCCTTGATTTTGTGACCTTTCAGAGTTGCACCTTACTTAACTTTTCTTTTTTCTTTCTTTCTTCTTTTTTTTCAGATTTAAGCTTCGTTGTTTTTTTTTTTTTTTGGCTGTGCCACACAGCATGTGGGATCTTAGTTCCCCGACCAGGAATCAAACCTGCGCCCCCTGCATTGGGAGTGCAGAGTCTTAACTGCTGAACTGCCAGGGAAGTCCCTAAGCTTCGTCTTTTTAAACACTTGGAAAACTTTTATTTGTTCCTTCTTTGTTTGACCTAGTACTAACAGGAGTAGGTGCTCTAATTATAATACTCGCTGCCACTAATGCAGTTTTTAAAAGCTTTTTTGAGATATAATTCATGCACCATATAATTTACCTATTTAAAGCACACAACTCACTGATTTTTAGGATATTCACAGAGCTGTCAACCATTACCATAATAAACCCTAGGACATTTTCATCACCTCAAAAAAAGCCCTGTATCACTTATACCTCACACACTCCACCTTAGGCAACCACTAATCGCTTCCTGTCTCTATAGATTTGCCTCTTCTGGACCTTCCTATAAATGCAATCATACAATCCAACTGGGTTCTAACTCCGGCTTCTCTACTTACCAACAATATGGACTTGGAAAGTCCATTTTCTTTCTCTGGGATTCAGTTTCCCTATTTGTATAAAGAGGACCAATTTAGACCAAAGGACTTCTAAGGCTAGAGGATTGAATTTAAATTCCAGTTCTCTCATTAACTTGAATAAATCCTTTAATCTCTCTGAAGCAAGTTTCCTTATTTCTAAAATGGGGACAATAACATCTTAATTTGCAGAATTGTCTTAAGAATAGAATAACATATGCATAGTCACAGCACATGTTAAGCTCTCAATAAATGAGTTTTGTTTTGGGGTTTTTTTTTTTTTTGCGGTACGCGGGCCTCTCACTGTTGTGGCCTCTCCCGTTGCGGAGCACAGGCTCCAGACGCGCAGGCTGCGTGGCCATGCCTCACGGGCCCAGACGCTCCGTGCCATGTGGGATCTTCCCGGACCGGGGCACGAACCTGTGTCCCCTGCATCGGCAGGTGGACTCTCAACCACTGCGCCACCAGGGAAGCCCGAGTTTTGTTTTTCAATGATGATAGTTATCAATTTTTCCTACAGTCCAGCAGGGAGATCTAGTAAACTCACCCTGGCAGCAGAGAGGCAAATTCTCTGAAGCTGTTTTAGGAGTTGGTTTGGAATCACTTGACTTTCTCAGTGGTTCAGGCCCATCATAACCCAGCAGGCTGAGTTCATCTCTGTTTGGCCTTTGCCCTCCCAAGCCACTAACTGATATTAGGATCCCACATGTATAGTATACTAGAAATGAGACCTCTTATGGTAACATCAATCTGAGCCTCAAGGAGACTTTTTTACATAATGATATTTACTATTTTGTATTTGATGTCTACTTTCCTCCTTGACAGTCATGATGTTTCATAATTGTTTGTTTTACTTACTGGGTAGAAGTTCTGTCATCTAGAGGGCGTACGATCAATTTTTCTAAAATACGGAGAAGAAACTGCCAAAGAAACCTGGAACTCAGAGAAATGTTAAGACATACTAGGTCCTTAATCCAGCAAAAAACAAAAACAAAAAAAACCCTCTCATTTTAATAGTTTTGACAGCCAAATTTGTACGACCTATTTGTCTTTAGTCAATCGCTGAGAATGAGGAAAACAAGTAGACTTTGAAACTCGGCAGGAAAGAAAGAAGAAATTCCTGATCAGACCCTACACTATATGCAGATGTAAAATCTACCATTCAGTACTATACGATACATGTAGATACAAGAGGTTAAACCTGACAATAGGACTTAGAGCACCAAATTCAGAGATCTTATAAATACAGGGAGGCGGGGAGGGTGTGGGAAGCGGGGGAAGAAAGGTCATTACCCATCTGATGCTGGCTGAGATTACCTAGCTACAGATAACAGAGAAATCGACTCAAGTTTGAATAGTGAGTGACTGTAAGTTATACCTCTTGAGTAAAATTCCTGAAACCCCCCAGTGTGGGATACTATGGTAGAGAATGAATAGGAGAGTGGTAGGTATTACTCCAGGTGTTTAAAATATGTTTTTCTGATGAAATATGGTTCTCAGATGTGCCACAAAAGATGAATCTGTCACAATCCTAATCTGGGTGAAGAGTGAGTAGAAAGAAACTGTAGAAGAAGTTATCTGCACACTCCCTCTTTCTTTTCAAAGATCAAGTCTGTTAGCAACTCTAGTATCACAATTATTATAGGTTTTGGCAATACAGGAAAGAAGTCAAGTATAATTTATTCCTGGACGAGAACTTAACAGGAGTCTACCAGGTACCCCATGCCACATCCCAGAGAACAGCAAATTCACTGGAGGAACTGGCAGCTATTGTAAACCTCTCCACTGGACCAGGGCTCCAAACGTGTAGCAGCCACGATGCTTTCCTTGGACCAGCCTCTGAGCTTTTATTAGCTTTTTGCTGTTTTTCTAGGTTAAACCCATTGGAAATTGGATTCTTGTTAAAAAGAAGTCTATTTTGTAGAGAATACAGAGCATGTGGAATAATCGAGTCAGGTTATCTCTGGGGCTTTGGATCAAGGATTGTCTGCCCATGATACATCATATTTAGGGGGAAAAGTTAGTCTAAGAAATGGTATGGAAAAATAAACAAACAATCACAACCTTTGGAAGATTAGAAATCATGGCTGACAGCTATTCAGTGAATCTTGAGGATTCTGGCTTTGTCCTTTTTGATTGTTTTAAGTTGACAGGTGTTTCCAGAAAAACGAGTCATGTTTGTTTAAGGCCAGTATTGGAAGCCAATAAAAAGGCTGGACTTTTTGGCTCTCAGATACAGTGCGATTTTGGATTTTTCTTTCTACTGCATTAACCACGCATTCCTTAAAGAGTACTTAGAGTCCTAGGGAGGATGTAAAATGTCAACACTGAACTAAGATCACAAAATTCCTGGAATCATAGAAAACATGTTGCTAGGGATCAAACCGAAGATGTGCAAATCAAAAACAATACTTTAAACATACTCTCAGCTTTTCAGTTTATCCTAAAAACTCAACTCTTGCTCCCAGTACAGGGTAACGACACCTCCCTCCCTTTCTAGGTACTTCTCTGAAGAGCTCAGAGCACTTTCCAGACATGACTTCATTCACTCTCCCAGTAAGGAACAGTGCAGGAGAAGGGAGTGAGAGCTGTTCTCTTTATATTACATTGTGAGGAAATGCGGCTTAGAAAAGAAATTATGCTAGAGTCGCTTAGGAGTATAGGCGGAAACGTCTGCGTGCCTCTCGTGTTCCCCTGACTCCCCGAAGCAAAGTCTATAGGATGTAAAAGCTAGGAGAAAACTTAGATCCCATCTAGTCCAGTGGTTTCCAATCTTTTGGATTTTATACAAGTAAAATTTCAAAAACAATTTTAAGGATTAACTATAATACTTGCCCCAAAAGGACATTAGAGAAACAATACCAGTCATCTCATGAAAAAAGGGATATTATAACACCCTGAGACCAAAAATTTTGATAACTGCTGATATAGAGGGAGAAGAAATTTTGGACTTTAGAGCAGAAAGTAGTAGAATTTGGAATAATGGAATTAGAATTAGAAGTGGGTTTGAAGATGGTAGGCACTCAAGCTATGAATTAATATCGTAGAAGAATAACCTCAAAATAAGTGATAATCCTTTCAATAAAGGACTGTTTACAACTTTATATTAATACATGCATACAGGTACAATATATATTCCTAAATTTTCTTGTTTTACCATCAAAGACCAGCATCAATACAAGAGTAGACATATAGGAGTTTCACCGGCGTCTTCATTTTACTGACGAGAAAATTAAGACCTGGAAAAGGAAGTAGGGCTCCCGGAAAAAATGCAGGACACTCGGTTAAATATGAATCCCGTGCAGTATTTGGGACATTCTTATACTAACTAATTATTCATTGTTTATCTGAAATTCAAATTTAACAGAGCATCCTGTATTTTTATTTGCTAAATCTAGCAACCCTAAAAGGAAGTGACTTCTAGTTACTTGACTTGAAGTAGCTGTTGCTTAACGGTAGAGTTAGGAGAAACCAGTTTTGACTCCAGTGATTTTTTTTTTAATACATTGTGCTATCTTGTAATACATCATAGTTTTGCCCTAATTCAACACAATGCATCAACCATACTAACATACTGGTTACATTTTTCTTTAAATCTCAAAGTTTCTTCTCTGTCTATATGAGCGGACCAAACTTTTTTGGTCTCAGGACCCTTTACTCTTAAAAATTATTGAGGACCCCAAAGACTTCTTATGTATGTAAGTTATATCTAGCAGTATTTACTGTACTAGAAACTAAAATTGAGGAAAATTATATATAGGTATTTATTAATTCATTAAAAACTAATGTCATTATATGTTAACATTTATTTTAAAAAACTATATTTTCAAAACAAAAAGATAGCAGGAAGAGTCGTAATGTTTTATATTTTTGCAAATCTCTTTAATGTCTGATTTAATAGAAGACAGGGGATTCTGATATCCGCTCCTGCATTTGATCTGTTGTGAAATGTTTTGATTGAAGTATACAAAGAAAAGCAGCCTCGTACAGACCTGTAGTTGAAAAAGTGTTTTAAGTAGGATTTGGAGATAGTTGTGGCTATTTTTCCTTGATGCTACACGAAAAATTGACAAGTGGTAATTTCTTAAAGTTTAGTTGCCAGGTGGAATCTGCAACCTTATCAATGAACTTTTTGTACTCCGTTACATTAAAATCATTGGCTCTCATGCACTTAGAACGGATCATTTACCCATTTTTTTAACATCATTCGTTGGTAATTTGGAAAATATTGGTTCACTGAGTTATTCAGATCTTCCAAATGTTGACACATTTCATTATATAATATAAAAAAATCACACGTTAATATCACCACTGATGTGATTAAAAATATCTAAAATTTTACAAAATTTTCTTCTTGCTTGGAAGCTGGGCTTTTATCATTGGCAACAAATACTATATTAGTTGTTGAAATGACTGGCTCCCTTTTTTCATCATTAAGAAAATATCAGGCTTCCCTGGTGGCGCAGTGGTTGAGAGTCCGCCTGCCGATGCAGGGGACACGGGTTCGTGCCCCGGTCCGGGAGGATCCCACATGCCGCGGAGCGGCTAGGCCCATGGGCCATGGCCTCTGAGCCTGCGCGTCCAGAGCCTGTGCTCCGCAACGGGAGAGGCCACAACAGTGAGAGGCCCGCGTACCGCAAAACAAACAAACAAAAAGATAGCTGTGGTCTACATAGAGAAACTTAGACTGTGAACTGTTCCCAAACACATGTTGTTCCTTGGGCCTGGAGTGTCCTTGGCCCTTCCCTACCCCTCTAACTACTACACATTCTTCAAATTTCAGCTGAGCATCACCTCTTTGGGAAGCTTTCTTGAATCCCCTAAAACTGTATTCCCCTAGCATTGTGCTCACCACTACGAGAAAAGGTTAGCATGGGGGCAGGGAGAGAACAACATTATTACGTACCTCCCAAACTTCAGGTATCGTGCAGGATATTTAACATTTAATGCTTACAAAAACCTTGTGAGATAATTCTATAGATGAAGAAACAAAGTTTAGAGAGGCTGAATAACATAGCTAGTAAGAGGAAGAACAGCTGAATCCAAAGCACATGTTCTTTGTGTTTGATCATCAGTTTTCCATCACTCAGAGAAATTTGATTTCGTTAAAAATTTTCTCATCTTCATATCATTTATGAAGAGGTTTAAATCAATAATCTCTGATTCCTTTTAGCATTAAAATTTTTAAATAGCATTAAAAGTGTATGAATCTTGGCTCTTTATAGAGCAACTGATCATTTATTTGGCAATCTGCATAGAGATAACCCTATTTTTTACATTTTTCTGGAAATCAGAGCAGGCAGAAGAAAGACTGGGACGGAGATGGAGTAAGGGAGGAGCAGAGGCAGGAAAGATATAATCAGTGCATTTGTGGAAATGATCAGAAGCCTAGAAAAGGATATTCAATTAAAGTCCTACTATTAGAAAAGCAGGAATAATCACACTTTAAAAATCCAAGGACATCATTTTGTCTAAGGACATCTCCAAAAACAAGGTGGAGAAAATTGTCCCACCCCAAATCAAGATTTATTATAAAGCTATAGTAATCAAGACATAAAAAGCATAAACTATAAAGAAAAGGTTGATATATTTGACTATTTTAACTATTAAAACTTCAGCTTATCAAAGGACACACCACAGAAAAGGTGAAAAGAGAAGACACAAACTAGAAAAACATACTTGTAATACATAAAACCAGCAAAAGATAAGTGCTCAGGATATATTACAAATCTGTATGAAAAAGACAAATAATCCCCTTGCCCCCCCCACCAAGGACAAAAGACATAAACTTATATTTCACAGAAGATAAAACATGGGTGGCCAATAAACAAATAGATATTAAACCTCACTAAGTGATCAGGGAAATGAGCTGTTTCACATCCATCAGATTAACAAAATTAAAGTCTTATAATACTAAGTGTCGGTGAAATAGTGAAGCAGAACCTGCTGGTGGGGGTTGAATTTGGTTCAACCACTTTGGTGAAAAAATTGGCAATAAGTAGAAAAAGTGAATATGCATTTACTTTGGGGATATATTCTAGAAAAATCCTTATATGTGTGCGTAAAATATATGCACAAGAATATTCATAGCAGCAATGTTAATAACAACAAACAATAATAGGCTGAATGTCCATTGACAGGAAATGTCTAAATAGATTGTGGTATAACCATGCAGAGTAATACTTTACGTCAGTGAAACTTAATGAGTCAGAGCCACATATATCAATGTGGACCAATCTCAGACACAAAATGTTGAAAGAAAAAAGCAAGTTTCGTAAGCGAGTAGGATAACGTGTATATAAAGTTTTAAAAATGGATATTAATACTAAATATCATTTAGAGATACATACATATGCAGTAAAAATATACAGAAATGCCTCGAAATGCTAAACTCCAGATTCCCTCATCTAGAGGATTGGAAGGAGGATGCAACTAAGGAGAGGGGGCACACAGAGAACCTCTATTTATTGCTAATGTTTCATTCCTTAAGTTAAGCAGTGAGTAGAAAGGTATTTGTTGTATTATTTCCTCCCCCAGTTTTGTACCTGTAACAACAATTAAAAAAAAAAAAAACACCTTAGGGCAGATGCCTGAAGAAAGTCGTTCTTTAGGTATACCAAATATATATATCCAGGCAGCCAAGAACTTTTTTTTTTAGTATTCAGGATATGGATTTTAACAATTGGATTGTTTTAAAGAATAGTTTTAGACAAAATAACACAAAAACCTCATTCTCACTAGTTTAGTTTCACATTATGTGCTTTCTGGATTCAAATAATGCAATGCAGAATCCAGCTTATGTCATATGAGGTCAGGGGAAGAAAAAATAATGATACCTGGAAAATAGCACAGGGAAAAAGATGCTGTATGCACACAGTTTATTTGTTCAGGCTTGTAGCAAGGAGTAAGGGAAACATGAAAATACCTTGGTCATAAAGTGTCATGTAAAAGACAAAGAGAAACTCTGGAATATTATGAAACTATAAATTACTTCTGCTGAAAGGGTAGAATTTGCAGCATCCCCTTAACCGAGGTTTCACCTCCCCACTTTTGACAGAATAATTCCTGTTCTTTGGAGAGAAACACATGAAATAAATGTAAAACCCGAGAGGGAAATCATCTAATATGTATACCACCTGCCTAATAAAATGACAATAAATTTGGCTTTTTGGCTAAGTAGAATTGCTTATGTTTTAACTTAGAGGCACAAGCCACCTAAATTACATATATATTTTTATTTCAAAAGCCCAACATGAAGGGATGAAAAATAATTTCATAATGTTTAAATGATTTTGCTTTCAAAGCAAGCATCATACAACAGAATTCATGTTTATAAAATGAATAGGCCACAATCTGCTCTTAGGTTAACATGGAACCATGTCCACTTATTAGCAACGCTAATGAGATTTCAATAAAGCTGGAGAAAAAAAGAAACGGTAATATTGAAAAATGCTAATGAGTTTCTGAAACATCACTGCTTTGTCTCCAGCTCAGTCCTGGGACCTCAGACCTGTGGCGTAGACAGCTACTTTTACTCCCGAGATTGCCAGTGGTTTAGTTCCTGAGCTAATGGCTGCAGGTACCAAACAATGACTTCTCAGAAGTAAACATCTCTACTCTTTTAAAACTCTCTTTCTCCCAAATCCTAGAAGGTGACAGACTTCATGAAGAGCTACCTGCAAAATCCTTCCTTTGAAGAGATACACAAATGAGTCAATCCCCCGTTAAAGGATTTGCTAAAAACAAAGGTCCAGGAAGCCACGTAAAAATGATTTGTGAGGCTGCCTGATGCCTGACATAAAAAAAAAAAACAAAAAAAAAAAACCCCTTTCTATGCCCCATTTCAAAAAATGCATCTGCAGGCAACTTGGCTGCTATTTAAGACTGAATGCTGGTCTCAGATGTATATGTGAGGCGTCTATTCAGTCTGGAGTTTACTACAGCCAAGATCTAAACCATAAAAATGGAGTTGGTAATGAAAACATGGAAAACTTTAACTAGAGTCAGGGCCAGATCCCTATCCTGACTCCTCCAGCACCTTTCACTTACGAGTAGTTACTGCCAAATGGAGAGGAGGGGTTGCAGAGTGAACCCCCCCTTCACTGGCCGATGTGACTCTCACACTAATGGAACACTGCAGTACCTTGGAGCTATTGGTTTTTGCAGTTGTGTTGGTGAGTTGTGAAGCTAGAACTTCAAAAACCCATTCTGAGCGTGTTGCATTGGCTCCATTCTATTCATTATATTGGGTGATAGAAGCACAAGTATATTTTCCAACATTCTGCATACTGTACAGGAGAAAGAATGGCCAATATCTGAGTGTCAAAA
Source organism: Neophocaena asiaeorientalis asiaeorientalis (assembly GCF_003031525.2). Lineage (NCBI taxonomy): Eukaryota > Metazoa > Chordata > Mammalia > Artiodactyla > Phocoenidae > Neophocaena > Neophocaena asiaeorientalis. The sequence continues at coordinate 6,199,981 of NW_020174560.1, read as the reverse complement.
TGGGCCGTCTTTTGAATACCAATTAGTAATTATTTTGATTACTGGTAAGAAAAATTACAAGAAAATTAATTCAATAAACATTTACTGTGAATAATAAGAGCTATGATATTTGAGGACTTACAAGTTAGTGCTTTTCAGACATTGCGTTGTATAATCCCCTCAACATTCCTAGGGATGTGACTATTTTATAAATGAGGAAACTGAGGCCCTGAGAGATTAAGTAAAATGACCCAGATCATTTACTAAGTGGGGATTTGAACCCACATCTAGTCAAACATTAAAACTCTTTTCACTACACTATAATTCTTCTTCAGAGTTGTTCTTTATGTGAACTACTAAAGATGCTATGAGATCAAAACATTAAAACACATCCTGTTCTGATGAATAATGTACTGCAGTGGTAGATACCAAAACCTCTATTCTGTAGCGGGAATCCTAACATACAAAGCGGGTAGTTATTTAGTCTAATGTTACCCTGCAAGGAAGAGCTGTGGTCTGGACTTGACCCTTTGACTTTACTGGCCTAAGAAAGTTATAAAATACTCCTTATATGACTCGTCTTATTCTATTCCTGTGTTTGATCTGACAGTAATAGTTTACAAAACCTGCTTTGTTTCCAAACAATGTTAAATAATAGAAGGGGAAAATTACAGTTTCTTCCCCCTCAAAGTCATGCACAGATAAGTTGGCTAAAAATACAAAAAACCCCACACAAAACATATGAGCTCTTTTTGGAATTAATTCATTGAAAGAACCATTACAGTATCTATATCCCTTTCCATCAAACTTCCCATCTGGAATTTATTTTTTAGGCGCTCATTGCTTCTCACAGGTTCAACGTTACCCATTTCACACCATTTAACTATTGAAAGCACTTGAAATTCCGCACCCTAGAAGCAGAGCCAGTGTATTTCCCCGTGATGCAGCTAATGTGTCAGACTTGTAAAATAGCTCTTAGTGGCGGGCCTCCATTTAGAGAAAGACGGAAACTAGCTTTAAATACTTAGAGCTTTAATATCTAGTCCATTATACTGAAGCAGGGTCTTGTAAAGAGTCAATTATGGGATACTTCTGATTTGATCCACATGCAAGGGAAATCCGCTGCTTTGCCTTTAAATCCCTGCTGTAAGTGTCTTGTTTAAATAATTAGTGACACTTTTTCTTTGATCAAATTGATTCATATTGTTATTCTTCTATGCTAATTTAAAACTTAATCCATGTAAAAGTCTAAGGCAGATTTCAATCTCTCATGAAGAAAGCTTTACCAAAGAATGTAGTTTTCCAGAAAACATTTTAATTTTTAAAACATTGTTAACTGATTGAAAATAAATTAATTTTTCTATAAGGGAATATGAGTCAATCACAAGCCAAGATGGTAATGTTATTTTTTTGTATGTAGAGTGATGTATTTCACACACACACACACACACACACACACACACACACAAGTACATAATAGTTGCTTAATAGCATGTTTAAGCAATTAATATTACTGAGACTTCTAAAGGCAATCAAATGTAACCTTAGTTTACAGCTGGGGGCTAAAAAGTTTGTGTGTTTGCAATATACTGTTAAAGGGTTAATGTCCTTAGTATTAAACTTTATTCATAATCAAAGAATTGATTAGCATGAATAAAAACAAATGTCAGACTTTACTTATTAAATTCATATTTTTAAAAATTGCAATATCCAGTGTTGGTCAGGGAACTGGGAAACTGCTACTCTCGTGCACTGCTGGTGAGTATTAAACAGTAATTTACCAAAAGTCTTGTAGAAATACACAACCAAGGCCTAGAAAAGGCACATTGCATCTGATCCAGCAACAACACTTCCAGCAATTTAAGAATTAGTCTGAGGAAATAAAATCACAATAATGATTTAGTTAAAGAGGTATTTCAACACTGCAAAAAATTGGGAGAAATCTAAAAGTACAATAGACGATTAATTAAATACATTATACTTTAACTCACAATTGTATTCCTAGTACTTACTGAACAAATGAAGGAGAATATATCCTTTTAAAAAGGATACTGAACACAAGTAGTTTTATATTAGGGAAGATGGTCACAATATACAATGCCATCTCTATTTTAAAATGCATGTATATGAATAAAATAATTTGGCGGGCTATACATCAAAATGTTAATAGTGGATATTTCTGGATTACAGGTTAATTTTTATTTTCCTATTTTCCTTCTCTGAATTTTCTATAATAAAAAGGTATTGCTTTTATAATAATGGTGTCATTTCAAACATTTATGTAAATTTAAAATTATTTATGTGAGAAATATAGTCTCATGAAATTTAAAAAAATACACAAGTAGATAGCATAAATATCAGAAAGTTCTTTCTTCCCATCCCTATCTCCAATTCTACTCCCTCCCTAAGATGTAACTACTCTTAACAGTTTGGTATATCCTTCTTGACTATTTTTCTACGTATTTATGTCTTATATACGTGTGTTTATATATTTTTATATTTGGTTTTGTTTATAAGTGGGATCATATTCCATGAATCCATAGAGCCCTAGTCTACTTAGCTCTGGGAATATTTATGTTATTTCTCTTTCATTTTTTGCTATTATAAACAAAGCTTCAATAAACATCCTCATATATATTTCAATATTTATAGGTGCAAGGATTTATCTAGGTTAAAAACCAAGAAACTGCAGAGACAGGTTGATGAAATGGTTGATGAGAACTTAAAAACACCTTTCAAACTCCACTAGTTCTCAGTGATTCATACGAGTGCCTACTGTTTATACTCATCAACGGTGGCTATTACCTATCTTTTGAAAAATTTTGGTCAATCAGATGGGCAGAAAGTGGCATTTCGTTGTTGCTTATGTTGGCCTTTTCCTGATTACCAGCACATTTGAACATCTTTTCAGATGATAATTGGTCATTTTTATTTCTTCTGTCAATTGCCATTTTTACTCTTGTTTTCTAATTTCTCTGATTGCTTTTTATTACTCTATATCTTGAACGTTACATTCAATAAATTTATTACATATGCTGCAATTATTTTCTCCCTGTCATTTTTCTTACCTTTTAACAAAACTTGAGGTATAATTTACATATGGTAGGTATAGAGTTCAAAAGTTTTTATACATGTTTACGCTTGTGTCATTTTTTTAAAACTTTATGTGTTTTCAGTTTCAGTAGTTTTCATTTACTGTCAATCTATTTTATGGCTTCTAGATTTTTCATTATGCTTAGGAAGGACTTCTGCAGACCAAATTTAGAATATTCATTTATATTTCTCCTGATATTTTTATTATTTTAGCTTTCTAATTTATTTAGAATTTAGTTTTATATTTGGTGTGAGATTGTGATATGATTTTGTTTTATTTCTCTAATTGACAGTTAATTACCTCAGCAGTATTTTCTCACTCATTTAAAATACCATTTTTATCATAAACTAAGTTTCTGTATATGAGTGTGTGTTTCTGAGCTCTGCATTTGTTCCATTAACCTAATTGCCTATTCTTGCACCACTGTCAGAATGTTTTAATTATCATAGGTTTACAGTATTTTTTCATATCTGGTAAGGCAATTCCCCCCTCATTGTTTTGTATCAAACCATCCTCTTATGGTCTCAGTCAGTTTCTCCTCACTAAATGAGAATCAGCTTGCCAAGTTCCGTGAAAAATACTGGGATTTTGATTGGGATTGCATTAAACTTATAGGCAATGTGAGGAGAACTGACATCTTTACAATTTAGGGTCTGCCAATACAAGAACATGGTATTTGTCTCCACTGATTCTTCTCTTATGGCTTTCATTGAAGTTCAGCAGTTTATATAGGTCATACACATTTCTTGTTAGGTTTATTCCTAGGAATTTATCCATTACATGTAATTTCTGGAATATAAGAAATCTATTGATCTTTCTATAATGATCTTTAGTTAACTACTTTGCTATATTCTCTTAGTTTTTAGAGCTGTTGATTTTTCTAGCAGATTCTCATGTGGTCTGCAAACAATGACACTTTTGTCTCTGTTTCCAATATTTATTATTCTCATTTCTTTTCCTTTTCATATTGCATTGGCTTTCAGTTATAACATTAAACAGTAGTTGTAGTGGGCATCTTACCTTGTTCCAGATTTTGAAGGGAATGCTTATATGTTTGCTGTATATTTCTTTTTTTAGTTTTAATTTCTTTTTTTTTAACATCTTTATTGGAGTATAATTGCTTTACAATGGTGTGTTAGTTTCTGCTTTATAACAAAGTGAATCAGCTATACATACACATATATCCCTATATCTCCTCTCTCTTGCGTCTCCCTCCCTCCCACCCTCCCTATCCCACCCCTCTAGGTGGTCACAAAGCCCCGAGCTGATCTCCCTGTGCTATGCTGCTGCTTCCCCCTAGCTAGCTATTTTACCTTTGGTAGTGTATAGATGTCCATGCCACTCCCTCACTTCATCCCAGCTTATCCTTCCCCCTCCCCGTGTCCTCACGTCCATTCTCTACGTCTGTGCCTTTATTCCTGTCCTACCACTAGGTTCTTCAGAACCATTTTGCTGTATATTTCTGATAAACTTGATCAAGTTAAGGAAGTCTACTTCTATTTCAAATTTACTGAAAATTATTGGTTTTTATTTGTTTAATGAGGAATGGTGCTCAGTTATATTAAATGTTCTTTTCTGAGGTGGGGACTTTGAAGAACACCTTTTTTTCCTCTGTTAATCTGATAATTTATAGAGTATTAAATTATTTTTGCATTTCTGAGACAAATATTAATTGGACACAATGCATTTACCTTTTAATAATCATTAGATTTGATTTTTGAATATATTACTTAAAGTTTTGAATCTTTCATAAATGACATTAGTGTATATCTAAGTGTATACTGCCCCTTGTCTAGATGTGGGTTCAGCCTAGGAGGCTGAGTTAGAAAGCCTGAGCTCATTCTCTATGTTTTAGAGCATTTTATCCATCAAAAGAAACAGTTATTCCTTAAGGCTTTGTAGAATTCATCTATAAAAAACTGGGCTTGATGCTTTCTTAGAGGAAGACTTCTTCCCACTTTTATAATTTTTTTTATTTTTGATATATTAAATTGTTTTTCTTGTAGAGTAGATTTTGCTAAGTTATACTTTTCTAGAAAGTCTTTCATTTCATTTAGATTTTCAAATTTGGGGTATGTAAGTACAACTTTAAATCTTTTCCAATGAGTTTATTTGTGCTTTCTTTTTTCTGGATCAGATTTGCCAAAGTTTTGTATTATTTATTGGTCTTTAAAAAAAAAACACCTCCAATTTTTGGTTTTATTGATTTCTAGTTTGATCTTCCTATTAATATCTGCTTTCATCTTCATTAATTATTTCTTCCTTTTAGGGTTTATTTTATGTTTTTTCCCTTAGCTTTCTGAGTTGAATGCTAAATTAATTTATTTTAAATCTTTATTATTTTTTAATAAATGCAGTTAAGGCTCAAAAATTTCCTCCAAATATCTCTTTGCCTAATCCACCAGATTTTGATATGTTGTGCTTTTATTGGTTTCCATTTCTAAATAGTCTGTGATTTGATACAATAGCATTTAGGACATTTAAATTTTTTCCATGCAGAGAGATTCGGGGAGGTTTCCATTAATTATTAATTCCAAATCATTATTTTTTTGCATTGTGGTCAGAGATTTGTAGAACATAAAGAGATTTTTCTATTCAAGTATCTGTTGAAATTTCTTTTGTAGTTTAATACATGGCTAAATTCTAAGAATCTTTCTTTCATGCATGTTTAAAAATAGTTGTATTCCGTCTTTGTTGGGTATAATATTCTATGTGTATCATTAAAACAGAGTTGTTTGATTGTGTACTTTAAATCCTCTCTATCTTTGCTTTTTGTGTGTGTACTTGATTATCTGATTTCTGAGAAAGGGTTGTTAGAATCTCCCAGTTTAATTGTGAATTTGTCAATTTCTCCTTGTATTTCTATCAAATTTCACTTAATATTATATATTTCAAAGCTATGTTCTTAGTTGATGAAAGTTCAAAAATTTTATTTCTTCTTGGTGGACTGTACTTTCTATCAATATGAAAAGTCTCTCTTTGCCCCTTTTGTTGCTTTTCACGTTTTTTAGACTGAAACTAATATTTTGTCTGAAATTAATATTCCTATACTGCTTTCCTTCTGTTAACATTTACATAAGATATATTTTTCCATGTCTTTATTTTATTTTCTTTGTGTTTATCATTTTATATTTTATATATGTATATATATATAATATATATATATTATATATATATATATTTAATAGCATACAGCAAGATTTGAGAAGCCCAATTAGATTTTTATCTTTTGATTGGAGAAGTTAACCTATTTACATTAATTGTGATTACTGGTATATTTGGACTTAATCTTCCTACTTTATGTTTTTTATTTACTGTGATTTCTTCTTTTTTCTTATTTATTGCCTTTTGTTGGATTGATTTAAAGCTATATTTTATTTTTCTAATGATTACTCTTACATTTTAAATATTGATTTAAACATTTTTATTTTTCTACCATTTTTCCTAATGATTAGTCTATATATCAATACATCTCTTGCCCCCAACAACAGAACAGTCTTAGCAAGCATACATTCACTTCCCTCTGCTCTCATCTTTTCCCTCCTATTGCCCATACTGAAATTATCTGGTGTTTTATTCCAGGTTGTTGTTAATTATTTCTTATTATTCATGAGCATCATTAGACTTACTTAGGTTTTGTTTCTTTGCTGATCATTTGTTCCTTATATCTCATATTCCTATGAATTCCTTTTTGGGGAGGAGGGGTTGAGTTACATTGTTTAGTAATTCTCTAAAGAGGAAGTTTGTGGGTGATTAACTTTCAAGTCTTAATATGTCTGAAAATGTTTAATTTTGCACCTCCACCCCACCCCCATTTAAATGTTAACTTGGGTGGGAATAAGAGTTTAGCTTTAAAATACTTTTACATCTTTATATTGAGATATTGTTTCATTGTCTTTTAGCATCCAGCCTTAGTAATGAAACATATAATGCCCAACTCATATCTATTCCTTTGTAGATAATTTGTTTTTCCTCTCCTTATCCTTGGTATTCTGAGATTTCTCTTCATCCTTGGTATTCTGATGTAAGCCCTTTCTGTCTGAAGGCTTCTATTTTCATTTAGATCTAGGAAACTTTCTTCTATTATTTCTTTAATTATTTTCTTCCTTTTATCCTCTGTGTTCTCTTGTAGGTATTCTTCAAAATATCTAATCTGATGAATTTTTCTTCCTTTAACATATGTTTTCTTACATTTTACATCACTTTTTAAGAGAGGAAGTAGGCACATAATCAGAGCACAATTCTAATCTAGCCTCTATGCCTTACAAAGAGAATTTTTAAATGAATTTCAAATTACATCTTTGAATGTGATTGAATTTGGGCTCTGGCAATTTTCTCAAAGAATCTTATTTTTCCACCTTTGGGTGAATTCCCTTCAGAGAATCCTATGAAATATTTTACTCACTGAACCATATTTATTTAGTGTATAGTTCTGGTTGACATTGTTCTACATCCTGAGGATCTAAAGTTGAAAAAAGACACAAGTTTATAGTCTGGCAGAGTTTCTCAGCCTTGGCATTACTGACATTTTTTTTTTTTAATTTTTTTATTTTTTGCAGTACGCGGGCCTCTCACTGATGTGGCCTCTCCCGTTGCGGAGCACAGGCTCTGGACACGCAGGCTCAGCAGCCATGGCTCACGGGCCCAGCCACTCCGCGGCATGTGGGATCTTCCCGGACCGGGGCACGAACCCGTGTTCCCTGCATCGGCAGGCGGACTCTCAATCACTGCGCCACCAGGGAAGCCCGACATTTTTGATTGGGTAATTCTTTGTTGTGGGAGATTGTTTTGGGCATTATAGGATGCTTAGCTGAGTCTCTGTCTCCTACCCCACTAGATGCCAGTAACACTCCCTCTCCGCTGTGTGACAATAAAAAAAATGTTTCCACATATTGCCAAATGCCCCTGCTTCCCTCCAGAACCACTGGTCTTGCAGGAGAAGTAACTATATAATATGGGGAGTGTGTTAATGGAAAAATATATACAGTAGAGTATTGGCACAAAGAGGGTAAGGGCTAACCCTGTCTGGGGTTCAGGAAAGGCTTTTCAAAGCAGAAGATACTTGGCCTGGATCTTAAAGGAAGAGCTAGGTGTTTGTCAGGCAAACAAGGAGTGAGAGAAGAAAGAATAGTAGTATTAGAACTACAACATGTAAAGACAGAAAGGTTGAAATAATTTGATGCATTTGAAGAACCCTAAGTAATTCAGTACATGGCTGGAACATAGGTTTGAGTGCTGTGGTGAAGGGAGAAGGAAGCAATAAAGCTGGAGAGTTGTTAGGGACAAGGTTATAAAAGAACTTGCAGGCTATGCTAAGAAAATTTGGGCTTTATTGAGTAGTGATGGCAAACCACTGAAAATGTTAAGCAGGGAAATGGCATTTCAGAAAGGTGGTTTTGTAAATATGCAGGGAATGGTTTAGAAGGTGGTGAGACTGGAAATAGATTAGTTTGAAGATAGTTTCAATAGCTAAGTTAAAGGTGCAAGCAAGAAATGGTGCAAGCAATATTCAGGAGATAGAATTGAAAGATGTACTGATTGTTTAGCTATGGAGAGTAAGGAATTGGGAGGAATTTCGGCTAATGTCAGATTTTGGTGAAAAGAGAGGGAGAGGATAAGTGGGGATGTCCTCAATGAATTGTGTTTATGGGCAGTAAATTCAAGTAAAAACCCCTGGAACAAAAACAAAAACCAAAAAACCTACCCCTCCCTCCTCAAGGATCTTGTAGATATATAGTTCTTAACACAAAGGACAATAAAAAATTCGGCAGTTTTTAGAAAACTGGTAACCCCTAAACCGGCACACCCCCCCAATCATTGTTGTCCTTCATCTCAAGAAACTTTAAAGTTTTCTCTAAATAGTTTCTCATGGTCCTTCCAAAATTTCAAGAAAAAGATTTTTATATTTATATATAAATTAATTTTTATATATTATATATATAATAAATTTATGTATTTTTTCAAATATCCCACTATTGGGTCAACTCATTTTGGCACATCATTTTAGCTATTACAAAAGACTGTGAAAATGTAAGCCAAGATCAGACAATGCAAGCTAAAATTTTTTCACTTATTAATGACATAAAAAAATAGACACTGGTATCCACAAAATGAATTAAATTCCACAAGCACCTACAAATGCCAAATAATTCAAGGGTGGGAGAATTTTTCAGCATCTTAGTTGAAGAACTGTGGCACTGAGGACCTCTACTGTTAAGAATATGAATGGCTTCAACTCTAGGATTAAACATTCGGAAAGACATCAACCAAGCATGAGCAGTCTACAGCCTGCCAAAGTTTGGAAATAATTTTCAGAGGCACACGGATAGTTGTGTCACTGGAGTCTCTGCAGATATGTTTATAAGGCAGAATCTCGGTCTCCTCCCAATTCCTGGAACTACTTCTTCATCTCCAGGTGCCTGTCCTACTGCTATCTTCTGACCGAGTCTGTATTGGGTCTGATTACTATTTTTTTTTCTTTTTCTTTTTTTGAGGCTTACATCTTTTCTGAGGCTTTTATCAAGGCAAAATTACAAGCAAATTTAATGTTTACACAACTTAAATCCATTGATGCAAAGAGTTGGAAGTAATCTATTATCTTATGTCTCCCAGTCTATGCTTAGATCCCTTTAGAAAGGGGAGAGGGTGTTTTTTTTTTTTCTTACATCCATTCCTGCCTCTAGAGAAAAGTGCTCCATCTAAAATGGTTAGTGCTTAGAAATGCAAGATGGTGAATAGAAATAGTCCCCTTTTCAGATAATTTTTCCTTTACTCTACCCAGACGCTGAAATATTGACTGAAAACACCAGATTCTCTTACTATTTATTCCCCCACAAAGTCTGAATCCAAAAAATGTTTGATTCTTTCAAGCCATTGAGCCTCTGACATTTTCCCTGATTTCTCATAGTTATCTCAGAAGATTTTAAAACAGTACAGTTTTTTTGGGTTTTTTTTTTTGCGGTACGTGGGCCTCTCACTGTTGTGGCCTCTCCCGTTGCGGAGCACAGGCTCTGGACGCGCAGGCTCAGCGGCCATGGCTCACGGGCCCAGCCGCTCCGCGGCATGTGAGATCTTCCCGGACCAGGGCACGAACGTGTGTCCCCTGCACTGGCAGGCGGACTCTCAACCACTGTACCACCAGGGAAGCCCAGTACAGTTATTTTTAAAAGCGGTGTTTTGTGAGAAGATTTCTCAACTGCCACAACCTATAGGATTGGGAAAGATTTCTTTTGTGTTTATATTTAATATATGCATAGGTACAGTTCTGTATATAGTGGCCTTTCTTTTTAAGAACTCCTTAGTTCCATTATTTCCATGCTATTCACCTATAGCATTTAAACTAACCCAAGGGCCTCTCCAGTATAGATTAGCTAATAACTATCAGACACACTAGGGCTTGAATTTGAGCTCTGCTTTTTATTAGTTCATTACTAAGTAACTTGTCCAAGTCACTTAACCTCTCTGACTCTACATTTTCTCCTCTGTTAAAATGGGAGATAATAGTGTTTACCTTGCAGGTTTTAGGAGGTTTGAATAAGACAGCATTTATGAAAACATACATGACAGAGACTGGCACAAAATCAGTGCTCAATGTATCTAAGTCTCCCTTCTCTTCCCTTCCCTTCCTTTACAAAGAACACATTAATAATCACTTCAAAATAAGAGCTATCTGGAATATTACTTAGCCATTAGAAAGAATGAAATAATGCCATTTGCAGCAACATGGATGGACCTGGAGATTATCACACTAAGTGAAGTAAATCAGACAGAGAAAGACAAATATATGATATTGCTCATATGTGGAATCTAAAAAAAACTGACACAAAGGAACTTATTTACAAAACAGGGGAGTTCCCTGCTGGTCCAGTGGTTAAGACTCCGCACTCCCAATGTAGGGGGCCTGGGTTCGATCCCTGGTCAGGGAACTAGATCCTGCATGTCGCAACTAAAAAAAGATCCTGCGTGCCCAAATAAGAACTAGGCTCAGCCAAATAAATAAATAAATATTTTTAAAAAACAAACAAACAGAAATAGACTCACAGACTTAGAGAACAAATTTATGGTTATGGGGGGAAAGGGTTGGGGGAGGGATAGATTGGGAATTTGGGATTGATTTGTACACACTGCTATATTTAAAATAGATAACCAACAAGGACCTACTGTATAGCACAGGGAACTCTGCTCAATATTCTGTAATAACCTAAATGGAAAATGAATTTTTAAAAGAATAGATACATGTATAACTGATTTCCTTTGCTGTACACCTGAAACTAATACAACATTGTAAGTCAATGATATTCCAATATAAAATAAAAAATTTTTTTAAGTTAGTTATCTGTGTTTAAAACTATGCCTAGGTGGGATCCTTTATCAACAACATATTTTCAAGCCAAATGTGAATCAAACCAAATTCTTCTCTTCATCAGATTGTGTTTTTATCACTAGAAAGGCAGTTAAATGTTGATGCTGACCAAAGGAACTGGGTTTTAGAGGGTTTGGTTGTACATATAAGTACCAAAGGCATAATCCAAATTTTGTATAAGGAATTTGATAGAATTGCAAAAGAGTTTAGTCAGCTCCTACAGTCATGTGTGAATGTGTGGTTTGGTACAGGGGCTGATGAGGGAAAGAATCCAATGAAAGTTCAAAACAAGAGAAACTGAAGCCCCAAACATAAAAGAGGCTCAAACCACCTCTAGCATCATCCAACCACATTCACAACACGCAACACGTGTATTTGAGCAGCCTATACAAAGAAAGTTCAGCAGCGCCGTGCCTCACCTTTGACGGCTCAAAGTCAGGTCATTCTGTCACAAACTTTTTTGTTACAAGGTATGTCAAGCCATATGCAGAGAATGGTGCGCTACAATACAAATTCAAGGTAGTGCATAGATATATTTTTGTTGTTTTCAGTGCTTGGGGTGAAATGTGAAAGCTGAGGGCTCCTATTCACTTTGAAAAATGAAGAGGGAGCAGAAATCTTGTTAGAGAAATAGTGGGTTAGCAATCAGGAGATCAAAAATCTACGCCTTGCTTATGCCACTGCCTGTCAGTGGGACCTAAGACAAGTCCTGTAAATACAGTGTTCCGTTTCCCCGTCAGAATGCTCTAAATAGCAATTCTGGCTTATACCTCAAAGGCAGGATGCAAGAAGCATAAAATACTTTGCAGTCTTCCTTAAGACAGTGTTACATAAATCCCGGTCATTACTACCACTAATACACTAGGGTGATAGTAGCTGCAGGGAGGTAATCATCACCTTGGAGAAAGAGAGGGGGAGAGCTGTTAATCACCTTAAATCCCTCAAATTGTGTGTCAAGTTAAGGGCAAGCGAGAGACATGCAAACTATAGTGTTGGTGTCAGAATGATTTTGTATAGGCCTCAAGCCTTCACTGTGAACATTTCGCTTCTAAGAAAATGATTCTGAATTGCTATGAGAAGATATGATCTTGACTACTTTACCTCTCTTGAGGCTTTAAATCTTGGCAACAGTGTTGTGACTCCCACTTAAGCTGAAGTACATGTGCAGGATACGGCTGTCAACATAACCAGGAGGAAAGATACTTACACTAACCAAGAAAACCATTTCCAACCCAGGATTATAAAATGTCTTCCTAAATCCAAACTGTAACTTTTATCTTGGACTTCGCCTCTAACAATGTGGTCACGGACAGATCAAATGTCTAGATTGATAAATGTGGCTTGCTTGCATAAGGTACTCACTGACAGAGCCCAGAATCCAAAGGTGATTAGTCAACTAAAGAGAGAAGATGAGCACCAAACCAGACAAACCTTGTTTGTCATTTTGCCACTTAATCACATAAATCCCTTAACATGAAGTGCAATCTGCATGGCAGGAAATTAAACACTGACAAAAATAAAACCAAAGCTCCCAAATCAGTTCAGACACCTGTTTCCCAAGAGGAAGTGTGATAAGATTGTCTGTTGGTAGCAATTTCTTTTCTGTAGACAGTCTTAACATTTGAATATTGACACACATAATTTAGGATTTATTTTCACAATGGTGGCTGCTTTTTCTATAATGTAGACAAGTGTTAAATTCCAGGAAAAAAGCAGACCAGATTCTAATCAAAAATAGAGTAACCTCTAACTGTGGTTACTAATTCAGAAACAGTATATTTCCTATTTCAGAACGAAGCCAATTTCAAGATTTCCTCTAAAAAACTCTAAAAGTGACGTAATGTTTCCACACACACACTTATTTGATTCTATCAAGATTGTCCTCATGATCCTTACATTGCTTAAATGAATTCTTCATACGCGAGACTTGAACCTTTTAAAGTCCTAGTACATGAGAGTATTATTTAAAGATATTTTTACCCAGATGAAAAATATTAATGTAAAGACCATATTTTCTTCTTAACACACACACACACACACACACACACACACACACACACACACACAGCCACAGTCTTGTACCATCATTTTTTTGTGTATGTGTGGTACGCGGGCCTCTCACTGCCGTGGCCTCTCCCGTTGCGGGGCACAGGCTCCGGACGCGCAGGCTCAGCGGCCATGGCTCACGGGCCCAGCTTCTCCACAGCATGTGGGATCCTCCCGGACCGGGGCACGAACCCGTGTCCCCTGCATCGGCAGGCGGACTCTCAACCACTACGCCACCAGGGAAGCCCTTGTACCATCATTTGATGACTGTTTTTCTCCTATGTTCCATTTATTTGTTAAAACCACGGGTATAAAAACATGTGCATATCAGCTAAACCCTTAAGAGAGTATTAGTGAAAGCTTAAAGTAGAAAAGCTTCTGAGAAAAATCTACCATTTACAGGCAGGGTTAATTAAAACTTTTTAAAATGTAAAAATGATTTAAAATAGAAGATCTTTAAAGAGTTAACTTTAAGCAGAAATCAGTTTTCTTTTAACAGTGCAAATGTGCAGAAAATCCCAGAGATGTTCAAATGCACGAGGAACCTACAGAGCAACCTCCAAGCAGATAAAACTTGGAAAAGATCCACGGAGGGTTTTCACGGCTACTGGAGGGAGTCGGCGCAGAGTACCACAACTCTTTTCAAAACATACCAAAGTATGGAATAAAGCATTCCAAGCACAAAATGAGCACTCAACAAGAGCTGCAAAAGAGTCTTTTACCTAATTAAAAGCTTAACTTTACAGAACTTCAGAGCATTGCCATTTCAGTTTAACTTTGCCAAGATAATCAAGCAGAATGAAGCAAAACAAATAGGGGAAAACAAGCCTCCCACTCTGGTTTTGATTTGCTGCCCATTACAGTAGAGCGGTTTGGCCTGCTTGGGCTAGACGGCGTTCAAACATCTTCCAAATGCCCTATAATGACACCTAATTCTACATTTAACTCTTGGAGGAAAGAGTTGTTTTTCTTGCGATGGTATTTGTTCTATTTGAACAGTATCAAACCATTTGTTCTAATCCATTAGAAAAAAACATAATAAGGCTCATCTAGAGGCTTTTCCCAGTTAGGAGGGTGACTGAAAAGATTTAGGTCTTTAGCCTGTTTTTAAATCTTCTAAATGAAAGATGATTTACAATTAAGCTATGAAAAATGTGAACACACTCAAGCCTGGAAATTGTCAGTCTGAATGTCAGTATCCCAAATCAATGCAAAATACTCTGTCTCACAGAACCAAATTTTACAAAAATCAGCCTCTATGCTCAAATCTTGTTAATAAATTATAAAGGGTTCATGTACTATGTTTAAGTTCAACTAGTCTCAGCTGAGACACTATCAGTGTTTCCCTATAATGTGCCATGAAGAGAATAATAGGGCTTGCTTTTAGAGGTAAGATGACATAAAGTGCTAGAAAACTGTCACACGACGATCATTTTCCTTAGGAAAAAAATGATCACATTTCTAATAATTTGATTAATTGGGATAGGAAAATAAGATTTGTCAGGCTCTCCAGAAGACTTCTCCAGGTTTAGTTGCAAATTAAGGTCAATTTTTACAATTTTTAAACAGTTGCTGATTATCGAGTTTGGGAGCCTTGTCAGCACAAACTTTTCGCTTTCCCTTCTCTGTACTCAACTAATGCCCTTGCCCTTGTTCAGAGATCTTATTTTCATTCCACAAGCAATGTAAATAGTAGAAGGACCATTGTTAGAATCCTAGATTTGGATCCAGGCTATATAACTTTAGGCAAGTTTTTTGTCCCCCCACCGGAGCTCATTCTCCTAATCCGGAAAACAACAGAATTAGACCAAGTATCTCTAATAATTCATTCCAGTTTAAAACTCTCTGAATTCTCAGCAAAGGAGGAGTACCAGACAATGGTGCCCACATATCACATCACCCAGCTTTGTCAGTAGACCTTTGGGTAAATGTTATAAAATGACCCAACTAGCTATCTGAATATTGAAATTAGGAACTAAAGGCCAAGAAACTAGGAGATTTGAAAAACACGATGGTTATATAGAACCCACTAGAGAGAGAAAATTGCATAGAAAAGGTTATTGTAACAATACCTGGTGCAGGTGTGCGTGTGAGTTACACTTCAGAGAGTGAAAGTAGACAAAGAAAAGAAAAAGAGAGTACAAGTCCAGGCAGAAGACTATGACACGAACACCGAGATTTACAAAACTGTGTCAGAAATGACACTCCCCAAAAATGAAGAAAGAGAATTTCTCAAAAATGAGGGCGATGTACTCAAACTTTTTTGTCTTAGAGGCAGCAGGGGTAGGCTAGAAGTAGGACTCAGAAGACAGGTTTTATTGCAGTTTAGACTCTGCCATTTATTAAGAATATGTGACAGAGAAGCCAATTCATCTGTCCAGATATCATTTTACTTATCTGTAAGAGGAAGGGGAAGAACCCTTCAAGGTCCCTTACAGATCTTCAATTTTGTAATTAGATTAAACAAAAGCATTCTTCAATGAAGTTAGCCAGTTATCTAAGAAAGGCCTTAAAAGTTGAGACAATAATAATATCCACTCCATCCATTTGGGAAATTTTAATGAAATGAGAGAGTTTGGGAAGCAGCAAAATGCTGTACAAACAGTGGTGGTAGTGGATATTATTATTTATCAGCGTTTTAGAAAATCGAGGCGTTAATGTTGATGGAAATTTCAGCAATGCCATAGTAGGTAGTCAAAACATACTTTCTGAATAAATAAACGGATCCAAAGTAACATGTCCAATCTCACAGTGAAAACAATTGATAAACAGATTTGCCGGTGTAAGAAGGAAAGCTCATCTCTACATTGTGGAGAATGTGGACAAATAGGAAGCCTAGTTCAATAACAGAGCAGGAGAATGTTTGGAAAGATGCTCGCCTCTCATCAGAATTTCTACTTTGAAGATCCTTTGGTTTCAAAATATATTGTCAACCATGTGAAAGACTTTCTGTTAATTTCTTGAACATGGAGAGTAAGTGTTCCACCATAAAGAAAGCAGGTCCTGCCATCAAAGAGCTTACAATTAATTTGGGAGAATAACAAATACATACTACCTGTAATATAATACGACAAGTGCTGTAATAGAAGCAGTACTAGATCCTATAGAACCACAGAGTACGGGAAATAATTCTGTGGGGGAAGAATGGCAGGTGGGAAACAGAGAAAAGTTTCTGTAAGAGATAATATTTAATATTCCTCAAAAGATGAACAGGATTTTATTAAGCTAAAAAGGTTGAAAAAAGGGCTTCCCTGGTGGCGCAGTGGTTGAGAGTCCGCCTGCCGACGCAGGGGACACGGGTTCGTGCCCCGGTCCGGGAGGATCCCACATGCTGCGGAGCGGCTGGGCCCGTGAGCCATGGCCGCTGAACCTGCGCGTCCGGAGCCTGTGCTCCGCAGCGGGAGAGGCCACAACAGTGAGAGGCCCGCGTACCGCAAAAAAAAAAAAAAAGTTGAGAAAGGCATTCCAGGCAGACAACTGAAAGTGTCCCAGAGTGGAAATATAAATGAGAATCAAAATCCAAGAAACAAAAATTGAGTGTGAGGGTGACCAAGCAATGGTTAAAGTTTTAGCTGTTTGAGCCATGTGAGAGAAGTCATCATTTTCACAATCATAATCCATTTTTTAAAGGGCGGTTTTCTTGGGCAGATGGTTTCATATAAAAGTATTGTTAACTCCCAAAAGTGTCAGCATGAATACATGTGTTTTGCTGGGCATTTTACAAAGGAAATTAAAAAGATAATAAACTGATCCTTTCCGAGCTTAAATTTAGACCAATGCAGTTTGGAGGGACCTCATAAAGTCTTCTTTTTTTTTTTTTTAGATTTTATGTCCTATTTCAAACTCTAAAATGGACTTAAAGGCAACATTGTCTATAATAAATTACACCAAAAATTATATAGCTAAATACATATACTTAGGGCTTGGACTCTTAGTCTAACTCAAATCACGTTTTGGAGCTCTCACTTCTATTTTTAAACAGCATGAGGCAGGCAATGGAGCTAACTTTTCTCACAATGGCTCCAGCACACATCTTACTTATTTCCATCTTTTCCCAGTGCAATTTCTTTAGTTCCCTTCCAGAGAGGTGGCATATATTTTACTCACTTTTCTGTCACATCTGACTGCTTGCTAATTAGTCTGGTTGAAATATCTTTCCAAACCTATCTTCAACACTAGTTAATCAACCTTAGTAGTCACTTTTGAGCGCTGCCATGTAAGGCATACTCTCCCTGACACATTCCCAGATCCTACTGGCTTAGGTCCAGAGTTTGGGACTGGAAATTCAATCAGAACCATGCTTTCCTATGGAATTTGACCTTATATTATTTTTAACACATACAGGCCAACAGAAACAAACAGCCATGAGAAGGAACTTCACATGTTAAGCACGTAGCAAGCCGTTAGGTAAACATGCCATATTATACCGGGTATATAGCTGCTAGGACATTAACCAGCAGGTCTCTCATGTAGGAGATTCAGTTCGCAGTTTTTCTGTTAAAAGATATGAGCCTATCCATCTGAGTAATACTAAAGCAGGTGGCCTGCTTGAGAGATCCTTTGGAGAAGTTGGTTCTGGAGAGAACCCTGGGGCTTTCTTTCAGTCCTTTTAGATTTCCCATGTTCCGCAAAGGTCAAACTACTCTTATAAAAGGAAATTAAATGTTAAAAACCAGCCTTAAAATGAAATCACTCTATTTTGTCACCTAACCCCACTAAAGTCAGGGTGTTTGGAACTCATATCTCTCTATTTCCACTAAGTAGTGGATCCCAATTTAGGATTTAAAAAAAATGTGTCTGGGTATTTCATATGCTATAATTCTTCAGAAGAGGATATAATGCTGGTATTTATTTAAGAAGTAACGAATTAGATAATAATGAACTGGAGACTTTGATTTCTAAATCACAATTGAATTTTTTGTTGATTTCCTCTACTGATTAAAACATATGCATAAAGGGGTTTCCCTGGTGGCGCAGTGGTTGAGAGTCCGCCTGCTGATGCAGGGGACGCGGGTTCATGCCCCGGTCTGGGAAGATCCCACATGCCGCGGAGCGGCTGGGCCCGTGAGCCATGACCGCTGAGCGTGCGCGTCCGGAGCCTGTGCTCCACAGCGGGAGAGGCCTCAACAGTGAGAGGCCCACGCACCGCTAAAAACAAAAAAAACAAAGCAAAAAAACCCCATATGTATAAGTACATTTAGTATATACGTTATTCCATCTTTAAATACATGCCTTTTAAGAAGGTAAGCAAGTTCTTTAAAGGTGCCAATCCTGAAAGTCCTCACTTGCATGACAGGTATATTCGGCTTTGTAACACTTCCTTTTGGTTCCAAATGGAATAAACCCACTTTGATTAAAGCATATATAATTTCAGATACATGCAATGTAAATGGGAAGATTTATGTGACAAAATTCCCCTGTAGGGAGCACAGAGCAAATCATTTAAAATAACTAATATTTGAGAGGCAGCGCAGCATCGCTGTTAAGCACGCTTGGCTGTAGACTCAGACTGCTGTGCTTGAATGCAGGCTGCATCACCTACTGCTGTACAGTCTTTCTTTGCCCTGATTGTCTATCTTTAGAGGAGATTGCAACAGTACCCGGGATTAAATTAATTAATACTATGTGTAAGTTTCTTTGCACTGTGCACGACACATACTAGTGCTTCAAAAACAATAGTTATTATTATTTGCGTAATACTATGTGCTTTACCAAGTGTCCTTACTGGCATCTCACTCGGTCCTTCTGATAACCTTGCTCCTGTGTTGCAGCGTAGCGCAGCTGTTAAAAGTCTGAATTCTGGAATCCGACTGCTTAGGCTGAAAGGCCAGCTTCCCCACTTACTAACTATGCAAAATGGTTCAATTTGTTTCCTTATGCTTCAGTTTGCTTATCTGTCAAATAGGGATGATAATAGTATCTACCTCACAGCATTGATGTGCACACATGCAAAGTACTTAGAAGAATACCTGTAACATAGCAGGTGTTCAATAAATATTAGAAGTTATTATCTTCATTTTAAAGATGAAAAAACTGTTTCAAAGAGGCAAGTGATTTGCCCTAGGCAATTAGCTAAAAAATAGTAAAGCGATATACAAGAAAGAAAACACCTACTAAACTATTATATGTTTACTCCAGAAAACATACAAATGTATGCATTAAGTTCAGTGTTAGGCACTGATGACATAAAAGAGAAGACATTTCCTCTCTGTATACGTATATGAATGCTTTCAACATACATTATATGCTGATAGAGATTTTCAGAGATCATTATGGGATCACAGAGAAAGGGACTTTTAAGTTCAACCTAGGACCTCAGGAGAAAGTGATGCCTGAATTGCAGTCTTAAAAGATGAGTAAGAATTAGACAAACAAAGATTCATGGGAAGGGCAATCCAGGTAGAGGGAACATAAGAAAAAAAGGCACCAAAGGTATGAAATAGTATGTGTGTATTTGCAACAATAAAGAAAATCCAGTATAACTAGAACATAAAAGTCTAGATGGAGCGAGGCAGAAGAAAGGATTGGGCAATGAGGGGCCAGAGGTCTTACATGCACATTAAAGAACTTGGGCTTTATTCAGTTGGCAATGAGAAATTGCTGAGGTTTTAAGCAAGCAGTTGTAGGCAGATTGTTCTGGGTGCAGTATGGATGACAGATTTAAGAGAAGATAAGGTTACAGAGAGGCAGGAAGTCTAGCTTGTAGGCAAGCTATGATGCAGGTTTGAATTAAAGTATTTGTAGCAGAGATGGAGAGGTTTGTCCTTAGGCAATGTCTATAGGGCCTTGACAAAACTTGGTGAAAGCATTTTGCAGTGGTGGTACCTTCAAGACATGTTAATATATTTTATAGCTTAAAGAAATTTTTATAGTTTTTTTAAAAATGACTTTTCTAATTGTAGACAGTTTGGCTGGCTATTATTTTGGTGTCATGTATATTTTTAATCCCGTACATACTATATTAATATATGTTAATGTCATTCCCTCAGATTGTAAGCTCCTTGAAGGCAGTAACCATTTCTTATATTTACCTAACACAGTACATAGTCCAGTCCTAAATATGTAATAGGAATACTATAAATACTTGATTAGTGCGCTTAACTATTGTATTAATATAATGTGAGCTTATGAAGAAAAGTATAATTCTGACTATATTAAAACTTAATATCAGGGCTTCCCTGGTGGCGCAGTGGTTGAGAGTCCGCCTGCCGATGCAGGGGATGAGGGTTCGTGCCCCGGTCCGGGAAGATCCCACATGCCGCGGAGCGGCTGGGCCCGTGAGCCATGGCCGCTGAGCCTGTGCGTCCGGAGCCTGTGCTCCGCAACGGGAGAGGCCACAGCAGTGAGAGGCCCCCATACCGCAAAAAAAAAAAAAAAAAAACTTAATATCAGTTAATGACATGACTAATAGCAGAAGTTAGTAAATTTTTCTAAAGAGGAGAAATTCTAAAAGAGAATGGCCAATAATTTCTTTCCAAATTACTTTTATTGAGTTTTTTTTTTAACAAAAACTAATAATGATATCAAGAAATTTCCAGAAAGGAAAGCTATACCTTTAAGAAAAGTTGCTGCAACGTATCTGGGAAAGAAAATCTTTTCAGAGATATGATCAAAGGATAACTGTATTCAGTTTAAAAAGCAACATGCACACCTGCTGAAATATTAGTTTTCTGTTAATGTTTACATGGTTCTAGGCTCTTTAGTCTTTTACAGCTCTTCTATAGGATGGGAAGTTGACAAAAGCTTATTTCTTTGTACCTTTTGAAAAATTCTACTTTTGTCTAGAGGCTGAAACTTCTTTTGCGCCTCTCTTTTGTTCTATTGTACACATTCGTGGATTTTAGTTTAAGTGATTCATCATTGATGCAACTTGTGAAAAGTTCAGCATAACTGGTAATTAAAGGAAGGCATTTTGGAAAACATTACAACTTTTGTGTTAATGGGTGTAACCCAAAAGATGTCCCTAATGAAAATACTCTTTTATGTATTATGACTCTACCACATTAAAACCAGATGGTAAGTAAACACTAAATACACTTTAAAGTGAAAGGTATTATCAAGCAGAAATCACTGATCTTGTACCTAACATGTTAACAGTGATCAAACAATATTACCTAGGAGTAGGGGAGTGCTGCATTCTGTAGAAATTGTAAATTGTTTGAGCTCATTCAAAAGTATTTTCAACTTGCCTTGAACTTTCTTTCACCGGAAACAATTAGTATTAGGAACTATTATCTCTATGAAAACCAACAATGAAGATGAAGCACAAACAAGCTGAAAAGTTCCTCAATGAACACCTACTTTTCTGTAGAGTTGGGAGGTTGTATGTTTTAAAGCTAAAAGAAGTTTCAAGGTTAATCTAGGGTGTTCCTAGATTAACACTGAAGTTGACTTCTCTACCCGGTTTTAAAACGTGTTGATATCCAAGACAAGAAGCTGCATGCTAATTGACACGGGTTTCATTTCAACTGAAAGTTCAGAGAAGCACACTTTGGAAGGTATTACAAAGTTATGGTGACTAATTCTACCTGAGAACTATTAGGTATCTTTGTTTTCTTTTAAGTGTTTCACTTGCATATTTGCTACTCAAAAGCCAATTTTCACCTTAGATGTCTTGAGCTCTTGGTGGGAAGCATTCCCCACCAACCTCCACCTATCTTCTTCTTTTTTTTTTTTTTTTTTTTTTTTTTTTTTTGCTTGCACACTCAATACCGCCCTCCCCCGCCCCATGAAAAGAAGCCAGAAAGAAATATTACAAATGTGCAAGTCATTACTATAAGCACTGAAAATAAAGTGTTTCTACAGGTTCAGATTTAGCTCATTTATCTCCTTTGTGTTTACCTAACCACACCTATGTTGATATAATGATTCACAGGGAAAAATACGAACCCATATTTGAGCATAATGATCAACAAAAAAAAATACCACCCAGGAAAATACTGTTATTGAGGCGGATCATGCATTAGGCAGAAAGATGCATAAATGAATTGCCAACCTAATGCTCAGGTACCGGAGGATATTAATTGGAGCCAAACCTCTGGTCCATCTTTGAGTTCTTGTAGCTGACAGTAAGAGCACGAGATGGGAGAGGGAAGAGAAGATCAGGGACTTACATCACACTCCAGGTCAGAGTAAATGTATTTCCTGAGTCAAAAGAGAGGTTGCCTTTGTCACATACTCAGTAATGAAAAATAGCCAGACTCCAGTGGGGTGTAGGGGTACCTGAAGGATGTATAAAACCATCAAACACCAAAGTTCACCCCTTGATGAAATTAGTTTCTCAAAACAAATATGGTTGAAGCTGAAGTATTGGTCTGAGAATACAACTTTGCAAGTTCTGATTTAAAGATACAAACACACAGAACCACGTGTGTTTGACATTAAATATAGTTATGACCTAGTCCATACTTCTGACTTTGTATGGTTTTATTGCCAAATTATTTGAACATTTTGAATACACTTACATTTCTCAATAGTGTTAATTTTTTTAATAAATACTTGGATTACATATATGGCCAATGTTCTCCAGAAATTGAAATATAATTAAACAAAGATCCTTGGGTACTTGTTGAACCTTTTAACTATGATTTTCTTTGAATGGTTTATGTCTTATAGCTTAAATTCTATAATTTTAGTTATAACAGAAAAATATGTATAACATAGTACGACTGTATTTTTGGACTACAGAATTGGTTTTAATGTCATATATTACCTTGATTCATCAGAATTTTCAACTGATGAAATAGTTAAGCAGGGTTGCACTGGAGATAGTGGAACACTAAAGGGAGGGAGAGAAAGTTAGGAGACATTTGCGACAGTCTTTTATGTCTTAAAATTACATAAATTTTATAATATATTTTAAAAGTTGCGTGATAAAAGCAAAATGCAGCTGGATAGGTGTGATACTTTTCATATAAAGTTTAAAAATCACATCAAATAATACTATATATTGTTTATGGATTCAACATGTAAAAAAATATTTTAAAATAAATGGGATTGAGTCACATACACAAAGTTCAGGACAGTGGCTGTCTCTGGGAGCAAGAGGGGGGGAAATGGGATGAAGGAGGGATACAAAAGGGACTTTGCCTGTAATATTTTGTTTCTTGAAGAACAAAACTAAAGCCAACACAGCAAAATGTTAACATTTGTTGAATCCATTCATTAGTTGATGGATATTTGAATTATTTTCACATTTTAGTTATTATGAGTAGTGTTGCTTTGAAGATTTGTTTACGTTTTGTTGCTTTGAAGATTTGTTTATGAACACATGTTTCCAATTCTTTATTCTAGGACTAAACTTTGTGGATCATATGGTAATTCTATACCTTTCTGAGGAACCACCAAACTGCTTTAATATAAAATGGTGCAGCTGCATTCGTTTATATTCACACAGGCAAAGTACAGTGTTCCAATTTCTGTACATCCTTACCAACACTTATTATTTTCTTTTTCCTTTTTTAAAAAATTATAGCTATCCTAATGAATGTAAAGTGGTACTTCATTGCGGTTTTGCTTTGCATTGTCCTAATGACAAATTTTTTTGAGCATCGTTTCACGTACTTATTGACCATTGTCTATTCAAGTCCTTTGCCCATTTTGAAATTGAACTGTGTGTCCTTTGCTGTTGAGTTGTAAGAGTTCTTTTTTTTGATACCTTTTATTTTTATTTTATTTATTTATTTTGTCTGCGTTGGGTCTTCACTGCAGTGCACGGGCTTTCTCTAGTTGCGGCGAGTGGGGGTTACGCTTCATTGTGGTGTGTGGGCTTTCCACTGCGGTGGCTTTTCTTGTTGTGGGGCACGGGCTCTAGGTGCACGGTCTTCAGTAGTTGTGGCTCGCGGGCTCAGTAGTTGTGACTCGCGGGCTCTAGACCACAGGCTCAGTAGTTGTGACGCACGGGCTTAGTTGCTCCACTGCATGTCGGATCTTCCCTGGCCTGGGGTCGAACCCGTGTCCCCTGCATTGGCAGGTGGATTCTTAACCACTGTGCAACCAAGGAAGTCCTGTAAGAGTGCTTTTTATATTCTAGATACTAGACACTTATCAGATACATGATATGCAAATAATGTCTCCCATGCCTTAGGTTGTCTTTTCATTTTCTTGACAGTGTCCTTTGATATACAAAGTTTTAAACTTTGATGAAGCCCAATTTATCTATTCTCTCTTTTGTTGCCTGTACTTTTCGTGTCATATCTAAGAATCCATTCCCAAATCCAAAGTCATAAAGAATGACACCTAAGTTTTCTTCTAAAACTGTACTGTTCTAGTGCTTACATTTAGGTCTTTGATCCACTTTGAGTTAATTTCTGTATATGGTGTAAGATAGGAGCACAACTTAATTATTTTCCAGTTGTCCCAGCACCATTTGTTGAAGATGTTATTCTTACCCTCATTGAATAGTCTTGTCACTCTTGTCAAAAATAAGTTGACCATGGACACATGGGTTTATTTCTGGACTCTTAGTTCTATTCCATTAGAACTAATATCTATACATCTATCTTTATTCTACCATGCTTTCTTAAACACACTACACAGAACAAATTGTAAATGCTTTCATAATGATACAGGATCATTACTCTTAGTAACAATTATATTGTATTATGTAGTAATAGTGCCACTCAAGGTACACTGAAATAAATTGGATGTTTGGCTCCACAGGAAACAGTCCCAGACTGGTATTCTTAGTTATTAGTGTTTTATATGGTTTTCTATCTTCCCCTTGCTGAGAGCTGTCATTTTTGCTAAAATCAGGATTCCTATCATAATTTGTAATCTAATTTTTCCCTTCCTAATTCATTATATATATATATATTTTAATGTACTGAGAAAGTGGCCTGGTTTTATTTTATTTTATTATTTTTTAACTGCAGTATAGTTGCTTTACAATGTTGTGTTAGTTTCTTCTGTACAATGAAGAGAATCAGCTGTATGTATACACATATCCCCTCCATCTTGGACCTCCCTCCCACGCCCCCCAACACATCCCACCCATCTGGGTCAACACAGAGCACCGAGCTGAGCTGTTATACAGCAGGTTCCCACTAGCTATCTGTTTTAAACATGGTAGTGTATAAATGTCAATCTTAATCTCCCAGTTTGTCCCACCCTCCCCTTCCCCACCTTGTGTCCACATGCCCATTCCCTACATTTGCATCTCTACTCCTGCCCTGCAAATAGGTTCACCTGTACCATTTTTCTAGATTCCACATATGTGCGTTAAAATACGATATTTATCTTTCTCTTTCTGACTTACTTCACTCGGTATGACAAACTCTAGGTTCATCCACATCTCTACAAATGACCCAATTTCGTTCCTTGTTATGGCTGAGTAATATTCTATTGTATATTTTGTACCACATCTTCTTTAACCATTCATCTGTCAATGGACATTTAGGTTGTTTCCATGTCTTGGCTATTGTAAATAGTACAGTGGACATTGGGGTACGTGTGTATTTTTGAATTATGGTTTTCTCAGGGTATATGCCCAGTAGTGGGATTGCTGGGTCATATGGTAGTTCTATTTGTAGTTTTTTAATGATCATCCATACTGTTCTCCATAGTGGCTGTATCAATTTACATTCCCACCAACAGTGATGGAGGGTTCCCTTTTCTCCACACCCTCTCCAGCATTTATTATTTGTAGATTTTTGATGATGGCCATTCTGACTTGTGTGAGGTGATACCTCATTGTAGTTTTGATTTGCATTTCTCTAATGATTAGTGATGTTGAGCATCTTTTCATGTGCCTCTTGGCCATCTGTATGTCTTCTTTGGAGAAATGTCTATTCAGGTCTTGCGCCCATTTTAGGATTGGGTTGTTTGTTTTTTTGATATTGAGTTGCATGAGCTGTTTGTATATTTTGGAGATTAGTCCTTTGTCAGTTGCTTCGTTTGCAAATATTTTCTCCCATTTTGAGGGTTGTCTTTTCATCTTGTTCATGGTTTCCTTTGCTGTGCAAGAAGCTTTTAAGTTTAATTAGGTCCCACTTGTTTATTTTTGTTGTTATTTCCATTTCTCTAGGAGATGGGTCAAAAAGGATGTTGCTGTGATTTATGTCAAAGAGTGTTTTTCTTATGTTTTCCTCTAAGAGTTTTATAGTGCCCCATCTTACATTTAAGTCTTTAATCAATTTTGAGTATATTTTTGTGTATGGTGTTAGGGAGTGTTCTAATTTCATTCTTTTACATGTAGCTATCCAGTTTTCCCAGCATCAATTATTGAAGAGATTGTCTTTTCTCCCTTATATATACCTGCTTCCTTTGTCATAGATTAGGTGACCATAGGTGCATGGGTTTATCTCTGGGCTTTGTATCCTGTACCTTTGATTTATATTTCTGAGCCAATACCATACTTTTTTTTTTTTTTTTTTTGGCTGCGTTGTGTCTTCCTTGCTGTGTGCGGGCTTTCTCTAGTTGTGGCAAGCGGGGGCTATCTTCCTTGCAATGCACAGGCTTCTCGCTGCGGTGGCTTCTCTTGTTGTGGAGCATGACCTCTAGATGCACAGGCTTCAGTAATTGCAGCACGTGGGCTCAGTAGTTGTGGCTTGTGGGCTTTATTTCTCCACAGCGTGTGGGATCTTCCTGGACCAGGGATTGAACCCACGTCCCCTGGCAGGCACATTCTTAACCACTGTGCTACCAGGGAAGTCCCCATACTGTCTTGATTACTGTAGCTTTGTGGTACAGTCTGAAGTCAGGAAGCCTGATTCCTTCAGCTCCCTTTTTCTTTTTCAAGATTACTTTGGCTATTTGGGGTCTTTTTTGTTTCCATAAAAATTGTAAAAATTTTTGTTCTAATTCTGTGAAAAATGCCATTGGTAATTTGATAGAGATTGCACTCAATCTGTAGATTGCTTTGGGTAGTATAGTCATTTTCACAATATTGATTCTTCCAATCCAAGAACATGGTATATCTCTCCATCAGTTTGTATCATATTTCTCTCCGTCTGTTTGTATTGATTTCTTTCATCAGTGTTTTAGAGTTTTCTGAGTACAGGTCTTTTGCCTCCTTAGGGAGGTTTATTCCTAGGTATTTTATTATTTTTGTTGAGATGGTAAATGGGATTGTATCCTTAATTTCTCTTTCTGATCTTTCATTGTTAGTGTATAGGAATGCAAGAGATTTCTGTGCATAAATTTTGTATCCTGAAACTTTACCAAATTCATTGGTCAGCTCTAGTAGTTTTCTGGTGGCATCTTTAGGATTCTCTATGTATAGTATCATGTCAGCTGCAAAGAGTGACAGTTTTACTTCTTCTTTTCCAGTTTTGATTCCTTTTATTTCTTTTTCATCTCTGATTGCCATGACTAGAACTTCCAAAACTATGTTGAATGATAGTGGTGAGAGTGGACATCTTTGTCTTGTTCCTGATCTTAGAGGAAATGCTTTCAGTTTTTCACCATTGAGAATGATGTTTTCTGTGGGTTTGTCATATATGGCCTTTATTATGTTGAGGTAGGTTCCCTCTGTGCCCACTTTCTGGAGAGTTTTTATCATAAATGGGTATTGACCTTGGTCAAAAGCTTTTTCTGCCTCTATTGAGTTGCTCATATGGTTTTTATCCTTCAGTTTGTTAATATGGTGTAACACATTGATTGATTTGCATATATTGAAGAATCTTTGTATCCCTGGGATAAATCCCACTTGATCATAGTGTATGATCCTTTTAATGTGTTGTTGGATTCTGTTTGCTAGAATTTTGTTGAAGATTTCTGCATCTATGTTCATCAGTGGTATTGGTCTGTAATTTTCTTTTTTTGTGATATCTTTGTCTGGTTTCAGTATCAGAGTGATGGTGGCTTGTAGAATGAGTTAGGGAGTGTTCCTCCCTCTGCAATTTTTTGGAAGAGTTTGAGAAGGATAGGTGTTAGGTCTTCTCTAAATGTTTGATAGAATTCACCTGTGAAGCCAACTGGTCCTGGAGTTTTATTTGCTGGAAGATTTTTAATTAGTTTCAATTTCATTACTTGTGATTGGTCTGTTTATATTTTCTAATTCTTCCTGGTTCAGTCTTGGAAAATTGTACCTTTCCAAGAATTTGCCCATTTCTTCCAGTTGTCCATTTTATTGGCATATAGTTGCTTGTAGTAGTCTCTTATGATCCTTTGTACGTCTGCAGTGTCAGTTGTAATTTCTCCTTTTTCATTTCCAATTCTATTGATTTGAGTCTTCTCCCTTTTTTTTTTTTTTTCTTTTTTGCAGTACACGGGCCTCTCACTGTTGTGGCCTCTCCCATTGCAGAGCACAGGCTCCGGACGCGCAGGCTCAGCGGCCATGGCTCACGGGCTCAGCTGCTCCACGGCATGTGGGATCCTCCCAAACAGGGCCATGAACCTGTGTCCCCTGCATCGGCAGGCGGACTCTCAACCACTGCGCCACCAGGGAAGCCCTCCCTATTTTTCTTGATGCATCTGGCAAAAGGTTTATCAATTTGGTTTAGCTTCTCAAAGAACCAACTTTTAGCTTTATTGATCTTTGCTACTCTTTTCTTTGTTTCTATTTCATTTATTTCTGCTCTGATCTTTATAATTTCCTTCCTTCTATTAACTTTGGGGGTTTTTTTGTTGTTGTTCTTCTTCTTTCTCTAGTTGCTTTATGTGTAAGGTTACATTGTTTACTTGAGATTTTTCTTATTTCCTGAGGTGAGATTGAATTCTATAAACTTCCCTCTTAGAACGGCTTTTGCTGCATCCCATAGGTTTGGGGTTGTCATGTTTTCATTGTCATTTGTTTCCAGGTATTTTTTTATTTCCTCTTTCATTTCTTCAGTGATCTCTTGGTTATTTAGCAGTACACTATTTAGCCTCCATATGTTTGTGTTTTTGACAGGTTTTTTCCTGCAATTGATTTCTAATCTCATAGCATTGTGGTCAGAAAATATGCTTGATATGATTTCAATTTTCTTAAATATGCTTGATATGATTTCAATTTTCTTAAATATATTTTCTGAGGCTTGATTTGTGACCCAAGATGTGATCTGTTCTGGATAATCTTCTGTGTGCACTTGAGAAGAAAGTGTATTCTGCCGCTTTCAGGGGGAATGTCCTATAAATATCAATTAAATCTATCTGATCTATTGTGTCATTTAGCGCTTGCATTTCTTTATGTATTTTCTGTCTGGATGATCTGTCCATTGGTGTAAGTGGGGTGTTAAAGTCCCCCACTATTATTGTGTTACTGTCTATTTCCCTTTTTATGGCTGTTAGCATTTGCCTTATACATTGAGGTGCTCCGATGTTGGGTGCATAAATATTTATAATTGTTATATCTTCCTCTTGGATTGTTCCCTTGATCATTATGTAGTGTCCTTCCTTATCTCTTGTAGCAGTCTTTATTTTGAAGTCTATTTTATCTGATATGAGTATTGCTACTCCAGCTTTCTTTTGATTTCCATTTGCATGGTATATCTTTTTCCATCCCCTCACTTTCAGTCTGTATGTGTGCCTAGGTCTGAAGTGGGTCTCTTGTAGGCAGCATATATATGGGTTTTGTTTTTGTATCCTTTCAACCAGTCTGTGTCTTTTGGTTGGAGCATTTAATTCATTTACATTCAAGGTAATTATCGATATGAATGTTCCTATTACCATTTTCTTAATTGTTTTGGGTTTGTTTTTGTAGGTCCTTTTCTTCTCTTGTGTTTCCTTCTTAGAGAGGTTCCTTTAGCATTTGCTGTAAAGCTGGTTTGGTGGAGATGAATTCTCTTAGATTTTGCTTGTCTGTAAAGATTTTGATCCCTCTGTCAAATCTGAATGAGATCCTCGTTTGGTAGGGTAATCTTGGTTGTAGGCTTTTCCCTTTCATCACTTTAAATATGTCCTGCCACTCCCTTCTGGCTTGCAGAGTTTCTGCTAAAAAATCAGCTGATAACCTTATGGGGATTCCCGTGTATGTTATTTGTTGCTTTTCCCTTGCTGCTTTTAATATGTTTTCTTTGAATTTAATTTTTGTTAGTTTGATTAATATGTGTCTTGGTGTGTTTCTCCTTGGGTTTATCCTTTGTGGGACTCTCAGAGCTTCCTGAACTTGGGTGGCTATTTCCTTTCCCATGTTAAGGAATTTTTTGACTATCATCTCTTCAAATATTTTCTCAGGCCCTGTCTCTTTCTCTTTTTCTTCTGGGACCCCTATAATTCATATGTTTGTGAGTTTAATGTCCTCCCAGAGGTCTCTGAGACTGTCCTCTATTCTTTTCATTCTTTTTTCTTTATTATGCTCCTCGGCAGTTATTTCCACCATTCTTCTTCCAGCTCACTTATTTGTTCTTCTGCTTCAGTTATCCTGCTATTGATTCTTTTTAGTGTATTTTTCATTTCAGTTACTGTGTTGTTCATCACTCTTTGTTTGTTCTTTAGTTCTTCTAGGTCTTTGTTAAACATTTCTTTTATTTTTTCGATCTCTGCCTCCATTCTATTTCTGAGATTTTGGATCATCTTTACTATCACCACTCTGAATTCTTTTTCAGGTAGGTTGACTATTTCCTCTTTCTTTATTTGGTTTTGTAGGTTTTTCCCTTTCTCCTTCAACTGTAACTTATTTTTTTGTCTTCTCATTTTTTTTTTTTTTTTTGATGTGTGGGGCTGCATTCCCGTCTTCCTGGTTGTTTGGCCTGAGGCGTCAAGTACTGGAGTTTGCAGGCAGTTGGGTAGAGCTGGGTCTTGGTGCGGAGATGAGGACCTCTGGGGGACCTCACACTGATTAATATTCCCTGGGGTCTGAGGTTCTCTGTTAGTCCAGAGGTTTGGACTTGGTGCTCCCACCACGGGAGCTCAGGCCTGACCCCCAGAGTGGGAATCAAGATCCCACAAGCAACACTGTGTGGCAGGAAAAAGAAAAAGAGCCAAACAATAACAAAGAATAAAAATTAGAAAAATAAAAAATATGTTAGAAAAAAATAAAAGTATAAATGAAACAACAACAAGGCAAAACAGAACCACAAGAGCAAAAAAAAAAAAAAAAAGCCAGAAAAGGCCTTGGTTGGGGACCGGGGCTTAGGTGGGGGGCAGGGCCTAGGCTCGGCCTAGACAAAGAGGGCCCTGGAGGGCTGAGATTTAGGCCTGAGACCCCAACAGTCTCGCTGGGGCTCGAGCAGGTGGGGGAGACCCTAGCCTCGTTCCCCTCTGATCCCCTGACACCCCAAAGGTCTCTCCCCTTTCCTGTTAATCCCCACTCCATGGGTGGGCCCCTCTGAGTGTGGGAACACCTCCCCTCCCCCAGCTGCCCCTCAGGGGTGCCTGTCCCATCCAGCCTCCACTTTTCCTCCCCTCCTCCTTGGCCCCCACATCCTCGGGGATTCCTCACCAGTCGCTTGGGGATTCCTCCCATCACTTTAGGTGTCTGAGGTCCCCCACCAGCACCTGGCAGATGCCCTACTTGTGAGGAGACAAGAACTCCGTGTCTGCCTACTCCGCCATCTTGACTCCTACCCTACTTCATTATATTTAATGCCGCTGTGAATTCAGATAACTGAGCTTCATTCATTCAATAAACATTCTGAGTGTCCAGCAATTTCTGAGGTACTGCTAATGACTTTCATACCCTAAGGTGAGTATGAACACGCTCACAATTTAACAGGCATATGTGTACACAGCTAATTGTAAAACAAAACACTAAGTGCACTAATACAGGTGACAATAGTATTGTGGTAGGTTGAAGAAGAACTATTAATTTAAACAGGCAGAGGGGAAGACGTCACAGGGTTGCTGACATTTAAACATGCCTTGAAAGACGAATTGGATTTTGTCAGATCATATCAGATAGAAAAGTACACTTTAGGGGAAGAGAACATACTATGCTCAGGGAACAATAAATACTCTGGTGTGACAAGAGTCATGGTAAAAGGGAAGGGGAAGAGACAGAGAGAGACACAGAGATGGCGGGGGGGAAACAGAGGAAGAAGAAGAGACAAATGGAGAGGGAAAGACAGAAGAAGTGGGAGAGACAGAGGGAGAAGGAGAGGGAGAAAGAGAAAGAGAGGGAAAAGGAGAGGGAGAAGGGGAGAGAGGGAGGGAAGGAGAGAAAAAGACAGCTAGACAAAGCCGGGTCTAAGTGAATAGCCTTGAATACTATGCTAAGGGGTTTGAACTTTATGATGAAGAAAACTGGAAGGCAGTAAAGGTTTTTGTTTGGATAATTGATGTGACTAGTTCTGTTTTAGGAAAATGACTTAAGTTGTATGCAGTGTGGTGTTGATGGTAAGACTGAGGCAGAGAGAGGAAGTTAATTTTTAATCTGTGTCTGAGATGTTGAGCAGTAGGCATGAAACTGGATTTGTGATTTATGAAAGTAAACCACCAGAGTCAGAGTTCAAGGAACTTGTCTTACGGGTGAAGTGTGTAGGAAGTCATAGTGTTTAGACTTAGCAATGCTTAACTCTTGGCTCCTATGAGGAAAGAAGGTGATGGGGTTCAGGACCTGCTACCTGTTGGCATAGTGAATATCTTAAGCTAAAGGAATTTGAGACGCAGCAAGTACAGGAAGAACTTTCTGACCTCTCCCTGAAGCAGGTCATAAGACCCTCACGTGAGAGGTTCTCCCCTCCAGTACCTGGAGGAAAGGAGCATCCTTATCTCTGAAGACAGAGGGACACTGAGAGGACTCTGACCAAATAGGCCCTACTAAGTCTCCCCCAGTTTACTCCATTTGCCTTATACTCTTTTTGTCCTATCACATTCTTCCCACGACTTTCCACTCTTCATTACACTTGCATAAAATCATTCTTAGGGTCTTCATTTCCTTACAAAGCTTCCTGTGTCACATAAAACTCATATTAAATAAATTTGTATGCTTTTCTCTTGTTCATCTGTCTTTTGTTCCAGGGATCCCAGTCAAGATCTTGGAAGGGTAGGGGGGAAAAGATATTTTTCCTTTCCTACAAAAGTATAAAAAAAGCATGGGCTTTAGAGTCACTGCACCACCAACTCTGGCTCTACCTTCTCCTAGCTTGCCAAGGGCAAGTTCCTTAATGTTTTTAAGTCTTATCATAAAACAGGTACATTAATACTAATATCACAGAGTTAATGTGAAGTGTTGAGACAGCATGAATGCTATTCAAGAACTGTCAATGTTCTTATTTTCTTTCCTCTCCCAGGTACTTAAATATATTTTTGATGGTTAAGGTTGTAATGTAAGTGTCCTTGAGATTTAGCATTATTATAATAGGTTTTAGGTTATAGTAAGTGTTGACAAGAAAATAGTGACCCTGATTCTTCCCTTTGAACTCAATAAAATTATTTTCTAAATTTTGCACTTTAGTATTAGAGCTAGATTGTTTTTTAATGTGCGTACCATGCTGTCTTTGGTTTATGCTTCTCCGCTGTTTGGAATGCCCCTCCTCTATCCCTTCCAATTGTCTAGTCCAGCCTATAAGACACAACTGAAATATTTCTTTCAAGAAAACTCTCTTCCCCTCTATCCCAGGTAAGATTTGCCTTCTCTGTGTTACCACGTTACCACATATTACAATGTACTAAATGCAATGATAGACTACACTGTGTTATGTTATAATCTATGTGTGTGTTAGTTTCTCCCTACAGACTACAAAAAGGCAAGAACTATGTATGTTAGACTATGTCAGTGTTTCCTCAGTTCTTATCCTGGGCCTAAAACATACCAGACATTTAATAAAAATCTATTGAATGAAGAAGCAAATTTTAAAAATCACCCACCTACCCATTCCAAGTGCTTACAAATTATATCCATTTTCCTGTTTTAAATCTCTCATGTCTTACCAGTCTCCTCAGAGAAGCAGCTATAATGGCTCTGAAGAAACTGACCCGAGAATAAAAAACCTGTATTGCAGCTCGGCTCCACCACGATTAGATGTGAAATCTTGGGCAAGTCACTGAGCTCTTTGCACTTGCTTCCCTATGCGCAAAATAAGAATAACTATAGGTTTGTAACAAGGATTAAATGAAAATAAGATATAAAAGAGCCATACTTAGTATGTTCCACATAGTGAGTTTTCATCATTTGTTGATTACTTATTTGCTTTTGTTAAAAACTTAAGTTCGAACATAGTTGGAAATGAAAAGGACTTTTCACGAAAAATTTGGGTCTTTAATGCAATTAACTAGATTATTCCAATCATCCAGAGAACTCTGTAAAACTGCCTTTATTTTAGGCTATACTATTATCACTAGCACCGGAATGAACCTGTTAACAAAAATAAAACAAAGTAAAACACCCCAGCCTCAAAGTCATTGCCAGTCATAAATAACTTGAAAGTTATTTAAATGAAGATATATTACCTCTATAATGGGGTGCCGTCTATAAATCAGGAAGAAAAACAAACAAATAAAAGACCCATTAATGTGAAATGCTGACAACTCTGGGTTTTCAAAGGCCCTACAACTGGTATTTTCAGAAGCTCTAATAAAATTCATATCCTTTGTGTCTGCCAAACCCCACAACTAAAGGAACACACTCACAACCTTGAGGATAAATCTAAATGTAGTGAATTCAGAGGTGGATGCTTGCAGAGTCAAGGAAAGTTTTCATCCTTGACAAAGAAAAATTGTGGCTGGTTTCTAGTGAATGAACCATAGTCCTCCAGGCACCAGAGCTTTTAGCATCTTTCTCGCAAATTCACCCTAGGAGGCTTTAGAATGGATGTGTTAGTGTGATGCTGCCATCTACAGCCAGAATTTTCCACGGGCCTTGATAAAATAATAAAAAATAACAATTCTAGGCCTGTCCGGTCAGCATACACTTTAAATACTTTTGGTCGCTTCGTGGAGTAAGTTCCAAAACTCATTAGTTCCAAAAGAATTTTTGGCTAAGGTTTCTTCTGATTACCAAAGGAATCCATTCTAGTTTCACTTCAAGAGAAATCTCATACAAAAGATATTTCCACGTCATATGAGTTTTCCTGAATTTCCACAGCATATATTTCTATCAGATGGTATTACTAAAAAAATCTTTTAAAAACAATTATGTTTGTTCCTCTAATGATGATGTGAAACTCACTTCAGAGTGAAGTTATAAACCAGTCAGACATAGGCAGATGATTCAGCCCATGGGATGCTACTAACAGTACCGCTCCATGACCACTTTTCTTGGGTTTTGCCCTTTCCCTCCTGTTCTGACAGCAAGCAGAGGAAATAAGATGACAGTAGAGGGCATCAGTCTTTTTTCTAGAGAACAATGCTGCCTCAGTAAGTAGCATCCAACTAAGATATAAATCATATTTATAAAATACAGAACATTCCCAGAAATAACCAACCAATTTTACAAAAATGAAAATCATGCCCAATATTACCAGTGTCTATTGTATCCAAGTTTGTTTTTTCTCAGCTAAGTATTTAATCTCTGCTAACTGTCCCACACTTTTGCTGAATATTTCTTATGTCTCATTATGAGTCATTTTATTTTCCTCAAGCTAACTTTGCGTCTTATATATCTCAATGCTCACCTAAAAACTCAAGAACAAAAATCAATGTTTATAATGTCTCTACAATACCATAATATGAGTTCGTTTATTTATACCCTTCCAATATTTCAGTGTATTTTAGACTGAGTTCAACTAGTTCCCAAAATACAGATAAAGGTATCATAGAAAATTTAGTCATATTGAAAATATTAGTTTTTAATGTCTTTCTGAGGGACAAAAGATATACAATTAGTTGATGTTATATTTTTGATCATCATAAGCAACCACCTAACTAGACCACTCTTCACTCTCATTTGGTGGATGAGGAAAATAAGGCATGTGAATGTTAAATGACTTATTCAAGGTCATTTCAAGTAATTTGCATAAACATTTAGAGAAGAGGCTCTTATCATTACAGTCTGTCCTGAGGTCCTAGCAAGAATGTTAGGCCTCTTCTTTTTCACCTCTCTAGTGAGAGATTTACTTCAAATTTTCCATGGGTGAGAGAATTTAACAGTGAGAGAATAATTTATGACAACCCATTCATTTCTGAAGAGATGGGCTGGAAAAGAAAAATGAGATGCTACACTGAAAAGTTTATAGTGGAGTGTTAAAGAGAAAAGGTTTTATCTACATTTACAAAGGTAGTGTTGTGTTTTTTATAGCATCAGTAGTACAAGTTACTAAAATGTCATTCGATGCGGTAGTAAGTTATTCAGCTTGTTTACAAAATAGTTAAGAAAAGATTACTAGCAAGCTTATTGCAAAGGCTTAAGTAAAAGAAAAATCTAGTTAACTCTTTCATAATTGATCTTATGAAATGTTTAGGATAAAAATATAAATGTCTCAGTTATTATTATTTATCACTTTGAATCATACCTATGCTTTCTCAAAATATAAGAAGGGTTTCGTTGTTCTGGGGGGTTTTTTGTTTGTTTTTTTTTTTGCGGTACGCGGGCCTCTCACTGTTGAGGCCTCTCCCGTTGCGGAGCACAGGCTCCGGACGCGCAGGCTCAGCGGCCATGGCTCACAGGCCCAGCCGCTCCGCGGCATGTGGGATCCTCCCGGACCGGGGCACGAACCCGTGTCCCCTGCATCGGCAGGCGGACTCTCAATCACTGAGCCACCAGGGAAGCCCTGTTCTGGGTTTTTTTCATGGCTTGAAAAGACAATTATTATCCCTCCATCACCTTCAGATGTTTCTCCCCTCCCCGTCCCCACCACCTCTGGCCTTGATATTTAACCATCCATTAGAATTCTAAGTCAACAGAGGGAGGCAAAATTTTTAAATGACTCTAAATATTTTAAATAAATTGAAAAACACATGAATCCTCCTCAGCCTCTTATTCACCTTTCATCTTATTGCAAAACCATCAGACACACACACTTTCAATTTTTCTATATTATGTAAACAAAAGATTTCAAAGTATGATTTGATAGATGGTGGATTTTGAATTAAATTGAAAATGTGCCCACAACACAGCAATTATTTCATTAACTCTGAAGAGTTTAAATTCTTACAACTGAGCCATGTCTTGAGTGAAAAAAAAAAATCTACAAGTAATACCAAATCCAATAAACAAGTCGTAGTTGGTGTACTGTCTACACACTTTCATTTTGTTTTAAAAACACATCGATGGTGATGGTTTTACAGCTCAGTGAACATACTAAAAACTACTGAATTATACACTTTAAAGGGTGAATTTTATGATATGTGAATTATATCTCAATAAAGCTGTTATTTTTAAAATAATCTAGCTAAGTGTTCTGTAACAAAATCCTGCTAGGAAAAAGATATATGATTTTTTCTTTGTCAGCATCATATTTAAGAGTGTATACAAAAGTGAGATCAACAAGATAAATGTTCCCTGTAGCCCAGA
The DNA here is from genome assembly GCF_003031525.2 of Neophocaena asiaeorientalis asiaeorientalis. NCBI lineage: Eukaryota > Metazoa > Chordata > Mammalia > Artiodactyla > Phocoenidae > Neophocaena > Neophocaena asiaeorientalis. The sequence continues at coordinate 6,162,250 of NW_020174560.1, read as the reverse complement.
TAAGGTGTTACTATCTTTTGAGATAGGATATCTACTGTGCTGTAGTCATGACCCCCAAATTCTAATCTGAGAGGTCTGTATGAAATTCCCACTGAAACCAGTGACCATTATGCTACAAAACTTAGGAAATAATTTGGCATATTCTGCAGTATACTTACATTTTTTAAAGGATTCTTTGTTGTAACTTTCTTCTGTTTTTGTTTAACTGACAAAAGGATCACACAAAGGTTATGCTCTCATCATGATCTTTCTTTAAAGTAAATTTAGATAGGAACATGAAAGTTACGCCAGTATAGACATATAGATTTGAACTCACTGAAAGGTTTTGGAAATAAATATTGCAGACACTCTCCATTTGGATTTCAGAAGGAGGAGTAGTTAGAAAGGTCATTCTTTTCTGGAAAAAATGGTTTTGATAGCATCAAAGAATCTTTGAGTCAGAAAGCACTTTAGAGATAATCTGGTTAAATCCACTGCCCTCCTTGATGAAGAAATAAAGACCCAAAGAGGTTAAGTAATTTGTGCAAAAGGTCACACAGTAAGTTAGTGCACGAGTAAAATAGAAAGTGGGTCTCCTGATTCTCTAACCAAAAATTTTCATCCCCTCTTTCCCTAAACTGCTATCATCTGGAGAAAATGAAAATTTGTTAGGTGTTCCCTGTTAAAAAAAACACTTGTAAAAGAAATACCTGTATGTAGAATAATCTCATGCACAGCAGGTGCTTAAGGGATCTTTTTAAATTATGAGTTATTTTCCATTGATTTTTACTGTCTTTTCATACAATAATTTTGTGAGATATTTTGTAATTCATCTCATGATGAAGAAAATTGTACGTGGAGAGATTAAGGGGGTTAAGCAAGGGGCCAAACTGCAATCACATCTCCTTCCAAATTCCACTGTGCCTCACAGAATCCCAACAGAGTTTAAAAAAATCAGTCATTCGAACGAATCATGAAAATGAATAATATCACACTCTGCTAGAGAGAGTGTAAATTGAAACAACCATTCTAGAAAACAGTTTCACAGTGTCTCTCAAAAGCCTTTAAAATTTTTTTATAGTTTAAACTAATAATTCTATATCTGGAAACCAGTTAAATAAATATAAACCAAGATCCAGAGACACAGCTTTGCAGAGAATCGTTCGTTATCATGAGAAGAAGTGGTAAGCATCAATGATCGAAAGATTAAGAACATGACAGTACTTTCATTTGATGATTATCATGGTAGCTAATAAAAGAAAATTTAGAATTTAATACAAAAAATATGTGATATAGTAAGTTTTAAAAGCAGAATACAAAATATTATATGTGGTGTATATTTAAAAATATAAAAACTTCTGCATAGAAAAGTATATTGGTTGCCTTTGGGTAGTAAAAATATGGGTGGTTTTGCTTATAATTATCCAATCTTTAAAAGAGAAAAATGTATTGCTTTTATCGTAGAAAATCTTTAATAGATGTTATTAATAAAACAAACATAAAATGGGCCAACCAATCAAAAACGAATTCAGAAAATATAATTAGGATCTACCTTTGGAATGAAGTATTTATAGGCTTGGGTTCAGATGCCTTTCCACTCACTACAACATATTATCCAATGCCATCTTTTCTCATGTTGTGGCCAAGTGCTTTTCTTTACAGAATCACGTACGATTAGTATCTATCATAATATGTCATTCTTTGAGATTCTAAAGAATACCATTCACTCTAGATCTTATAAATACTTCATTCTTGTGATTTGCCGCACCAATTAAAACCAAACTGCACGTCTCCCAAACTTAGTTCAGGTGGAGAGGCTCTCCGGCTGCTTCCTGAGAGGTTTCCTAATTCAAGTCAGTCCCTCTTTTACTGCACATGGTGAAGTCATGTTTTCTCTTTGTACTATGGCAGCATCCAAACTCACACAAAAGCATGAGGGGCCATAATTCCTCATTTCGCAAGTTAATCAAAGTTGTCACATATAGAACTGGAAAAATAGCGAACACTATAAAAGTTATAGCAACCGTCTGAAAGGACAATAAAACATTGTTTTGAACAAGAAAACAGGTTCTAGTGAAAATGTTCTTCATTTAAAGAGGAGAATTTGTTAAAGGGGATTTCAAAATTTCTGAGTCTCACCTTCAGAAAAATTCCCTCTGTTGCTTTTACACTTTGGAATAATAAGGCCAGATAGAAGGACCTTTTATTTTTCTGTCAGCGTGATTCATGTCCCAACATTTGAAATGAAGAGGATCCTTTCCTGACTAGATCTCAATAAGACAAGCATGAAGGCAAAATGGCAACATGGGTTTCTGCTGTCAGAGGTTTGCACATCAATCAACGAGACTCCAGATGGCGTCTGTTTTCAGTGATCATGTCACTTACCATCAACATCACATTAAATCCTTGCAGTAAAAATGGGTTCTTTTCCCCACATTCACAAGCAGATGATCTCTGATTTCATCCTCAGGCCTCTCACGTTGGGGAGAAAACAGTGCAACAGTGTCTCCTGCTGCCTATTAGTGTGGCGACACGTGTGTACCAGAGGGACTCGTCCTAGTGAAAAGGAATGAAGACTTAATCCTTGGCAGTACTTGACTTCATTCCAATGTATACTTTCTCTACATTCAACTAAACTGTGCTTTGAATTTCACATTGCTCATTTCTAAGTGTAAGAATACCATTATCTCTGCTATTAGAGCTCCTCTATTATTAAGCAATTGCTCACATTCTTTTAATTTCTCACATGTTCACTCCCATACTTGCCTGCTCAGCACTCCTCCCCTCACCTAGCAGAGGCAATACAGGATAGTTTTATTCGGAGAACAGTTCTATCAACAGAAGGATCTGAATTTTGGATGCCAGAGAGAAAATTACTGTTGTCAGGATACATCCTTATTGTTTTACAGGTTTGGCATAACATTCAGTGGGAAATCATTCTGGATGAGTGCCGCCCAAACCCACACAAATACAAGTTGGCTTTTTGGTATTATTTCAGATCCTTGATGGAGGAAAAAATGCATGTCTGGGAGCAATCACACTCAAGCATATATCTTCCCCTGATGCAATTTTGTGAATCCAAAGTGATAAAAAGAAGTTGTGACTTTTGACATTACTGAATAAATTCTGAGGTACTGTTTGAATCAATCAGGTTACTTTTTCCCCTGAAATAAATCCAGTATGTTTACACTCTTACCATATGTTAAAAGAATGCATTTGAAAATCTCATGATGAGTTAATTTATTTTTTAAAAAGGCCAGGGGTGCGGGGAGCTCATGTAGAAAACGGTACAGTGTTGCCTCAACTCTTTTTTTTTCCTCCAAGTTTCCGATCACGCTTCTAATTTTGAAGTTCTGCTCCTGGGGAAAGGCTAGTTTTTACTGTCTCTTGTTTTGGAAAAATTTGACAAGCAGTGCTGCACCCATCTTAGATGCTAAAGTAACTGACTTTGAGTACAAGGCTAGTATGTTCCATATGTGTGCAGAGTTAGCTGAAGGAGGGCAATTACCTTCCCTGGTCTCAAAGTAACTACTGAAGTAGTTAGGGTGGAAGACAAAATCATGGTATATTATTTCCTCCTGTTTCTAAGAAGCAAAATGCTCTTTGCTCTAAGATAAACTATAGATCTGGTTTTCTCTACTCTGATCTATAGCATTTATTGTCTATTTCGGTACATAATCATGTTCAATCTTGAAGATTCCCTAAATGTTCCAGAAGGGCATCTCTTACTTCCAAAACAGGGTGAATTTTAAGGGTGTCTTGAACGTGCTATAGTCCCCTCAACCCAAAGTACACTCATTGAAATGATCTCTTCTCTCTTTGCTTTAGCAATCTCAGGGGCAACACTAACAAACTTTACAGAGTGTTACGGAATCAGTTTGTTAATATTTGTACAGCACTTCAGAAATATAAAGCACTAACTATTGTAGTGGATAGCAACTTAATAAGATAATTAACCAACCATTTCTAACACGAAACTGTGTAAGTATGGACATGTTTAACTTCTGAATATTTTAGTCTTTCTTCCTTTTATTGGCTTAAGCATAATACTGAACATTCTGATGATTCAATTTGAGTGAAAGAAAAAAGGACATTTTTGGTTTGAATAAGAATCATCTTACCATTAAACAGCATCGTTTTCTCTCAGTGTCCAGAATGTTTTTTCATTTTAACACGCCCTGAGTAGGACGACTGTCAAAGGTAAACACCTAGCTAATCTCTAGTTAGGAAAGCATTTGATCACCAGCTTTGTTTTACTTTTTGAACCAGGACACTGTTTAAGGAGACAACCACTCCCTCCCAGGGTGGAAAGTGACTATTCATTTCTGTTTTATACACAGCTAAACCTTCTATTATGTATCCTATTAGTAACTATATTTGTTTTTGTAGTGTGTACCATCTCCTGATCTCTGAGCTCATATCTATTATAATCCTCTGTAAATAAATAATATCCAAGTTCCAATCCCCATAGACCTGCTGGCAGAGAACATTTCCCTCCATTTTTCTAGTATCTTAAGACCCAAGTATACCATGAGATTCTAAAATTATTTTAAAGCAAACATTAGAGTGGAATAGCAATTAGGAGTTACTAAAAACTCATATGCATTTACTGGTCATTTTTTTTTCCTGGCAAGTTGTGGTGTTTAAACCATAAATAATTCTTAGCTTAAACTACACTGAAGACAGGAAAGCAGGAAATAAATGAAAAAATGATTTCAAATCCATAATGAAAAAATAGAGAAAATCTTTAAGATTTTATTAAAATAAAGTTATTTTCTCATTTACCTTGCTGAATATTAAGTTTGATGCTATCATTACTATAATATTACTCTTAAGAGAGAGTTCATTCTGTTTTGCACCCTCAGTCTTTTTTTTAAAAATATCTTTATTGGAGTATAATTGCTTTACAATGGTGTGTTAGTTTCTGCTTTATAACAAAGTGAATCAGCTATACATATACATATATCTCCATATCTCTTCCCTCTTGCCTCTCCCTCCCACCCTCCCTATCCCACCCCTCTAGGTGGACACAAAGCACCGAGCTGATCTCCCTGTGCTATGTGGCTGCTTCCCACTAGCTATCTATTTTACATTTGTGTACCCTCAGTCTTAACATACAATGCCTGGAACAATGAAGGCATTTAATAAATATTTGAAAAATGAGTGAGAGAATGAATGAATGAATGGCAAATGTACTCTTAATATACACTGCAGTTTGTAAATGTCTGTACCTTACCTTACCCCCTGATGTTCAGTTTACAGATGTATCTGAAACAAAGATGTAGGAGGCAAACATAAAGAACCAGAAATCAAACACCTTTAACCCAGACTCCTTGAAACTAATCTTAGACTCTTTTGAGAGTATTTGGGAGGGGGTTTGGTTGAAGAAGTCATTATGGAAGAAAAGAAAGGCAGAATCCTAGGTGTTTGGAAAGCTCTAAGTAGATTCTTAGGTTAAAGTTGGTGAACTTTATTGCCAACAATTCTTCAACTTTTGTTTTAAATAGCTTCTAATATTATTTCACAAATCTCATTCAGCCCTATACTATATGCCAATAATATTTCTAAGTAAAGGATCATATTATTTCTCTAAAGTATATTTAATTTTTAAAGCCATAACCACGGGGGGAAAAGCACACAGAAAGTGATCTTGCAGAGGGAACACATTTGAAGTTCTCATTGAGATCAGGGTCAAGAATACCCCCAGTGCTCGCTTCGGCAGCACATATACTAAAATTGGAACGATACAGAGAAGATTAGCATGGCCCCTGTGCAAGGATGACACGCAAATTCGTGAAGCATTCCATATTTAAAAAAAAAAAAAGAATACCCCCAGAAGTGGAGGGCAATACAGAAAATCTTGGCATATGTTATCAATTTGGGAACAAGTACTTGTATCTACATTGGCATCAGGCAATTTGTTAGATCCAGAGGCAGGATACTAAGTGATGTACTAACAAGGCAAAAATAAGAAAACCATTTAAAAAGCACATCATTAGATTCAGAATAAAAACACTACCTCAAGTATTTTATACATAAAACACACCACCTTGTGGAATGAAAGATAAATACTTTACTATGTTCTGCCCCTTGTGAATGATGTCATCACTGTGATTCCATGAAGAAGAAACTTCTTACCTCCAGATGGTCGCCATTCTCTCTCTCTGGCAGCCCTAGGATTCATATGTTAGTATAATTTCTGTTCAATTCAATTGTATAAAAACACATTGCCTTTTCTCACTGACATGGGTGGATGAGCACACTGTTTTATCTTATTATTCACTTCAGTCTTTGCTAATGTGTTTTCTGCAGGATTTATTCTTTTACTCTAGTGATCACAAGCTTTGCCTAGATAAACAGAACAGACTTTCGGAAACCTCTCTTCTTTTAGCTCCTAAGTGGGGTCAGAGATTTTTTTTAAAAGGCTTATTAAATCCTCTTACATTCAGGCAAAGATACTGCTTTACTTCCTATCTACATCATGAGGGGTACCCACTAATTAATGCAGAAAGAAAAAAATGGATAATTTCTGTCTGTTAACGTTTGTAGATTAAATTATCTCACACCTCACTATTCCCAAGATATTATGGAATTTAGAAACCATGTGGTTTAATATCTTCATTTTTAAAATTAGGAAACCAAGGCCTAGAAAGGTTAAGCAAATCACCCAAATTTACATTAGCAGTTAATGGATGAGCTACGCCCAAATCCCAGGCCTTTTATACTGTCTGTTCTACTATATGACACAATATTGCTTAGAAGTAGAGTGAATTTTTTTTTTTTTAAGATGTTGGGGGTAGGAATTTATTAATTAATTAATTTATTTTTTGCTGTGTTGGGTCTTCGTTTCTGTGCGAGGGCTTTCTCTAATTGTGGCAAGTGGGGGCCACTCTTCATCGCAGTGCGTGGGCCTCTCACTATCGCGGCCTCTCTTGTTGCTGAGCATAGGCTCCAGACGCGCAGGCTCAGTAATTGTGGCTCACGGGCCCAGTTGCTCTGCGGCATGTGGGATCCTCCCAGACCAGGGCTCGAACCCGTGTCCCCTGCATTAGCAGGCAGATTCTCAACCACTGCGCCACCAGGGAAGCCCCTAGAGTGAATTTTTAAATGGGTTCTCCAGATGGCAAAATTCAAAATGCTTAGCAATGATGTTACTTATTCAAAAATTATCAATTTCTTGTGATTTTTATATTTCATGTCTTAAAAGTAACGCTAAAATTTCACTCTGATGAAAATAAAGCTATTTTATGTACTTCCTAACTGCAATTTTTACAAAACATGCATTTTACTTTGAGATTTGGTTTGTTGTACGTGTATTTTTAAGACCAGGAAAACAGAGACACTTCTGATTTTTCCATTAGCTATAAAATCAATGTATATCCTTCAAGATGAGAATGCATTGCAGGGTTTGGATCTGTTGCACATACGAATTCTCCCGGATGCTTGGTTGACCCGTGTTACATAAGTTTGATGACAACTGTCTTGTAATTTCTAATTGAAGGAGCTTTAAGTAATTGTGCTAAAGCCATGTTCAGTGTGTGCAGCAATGAAGAAGCCCAGACACTAGAGAGGAAACTTTCACCAGAGCTGTTAATAGAATCCAAATTCCAGTTTGTAAAGCAGCCAGCTGCAATACACTTGTGATATGCCGTATGAAGAGGAACAGATGAATTTGACACAAATGATTTATTTGTGAAAGCAGAAATCTGATATTCAAAATTCACACTAGTTGATTTTTTTAAAAAGCAAATACATCTTTGCTTTTGGGCTATCACTTGAAATATGAACAAGAAACCTAAGTAAAGATTCTTCGGCATCTTAAAAATATGGAACATAACTTCCTTCTTTGGAAAAGTTTTTTTTTAATAGAGTTAGAATATCTTTTGTATCATGTCTTTTGTTTCAAAAATTGGGTATAAAATTCAGAAAAAAATGTTTCTTGTATGATTTATAGCTGGTAAACACAGTGTTCTACATTCCCAGATGAATGTCATAGTAAAATATGAATTCAAGTACACTAGGTTTCTTTGGAAGAAAATGTACATATTTGTCAGTGAGGGAAAAAATGATCATATTAAATATCTCGTACTAAACTTGACTTCGACTAGCCTATGTTATCATTAACTTATTCCTTTTTTTTCCTCCTCCTCCTTCTTCATCTCCCCCTTGGTAGATACGGACAATTTAAAGCAGTGATTTTCAAACTGAATTTTCACCCATTTATTAGGTCCTGATCAGAATTTTTAAAAATGAAATAGAAATAGCATCAAAGGTGCATTATACATAGTGAGGGTAACTACTTTGAGTCTTAAGATAAAATGTATCTATTAATGTGAATCATGGTTTTAAAAGTTTGAAAGGCACTGAGTTAGAGTAAAATAATTATGAAAATCATTACTAGTTTTAATATTTTGTACATGTTTCTCTTCTTTGGTTTTCTTCTTAGTAACCCTTGACTCTTTTATCACTAATTATCATATGCTAGAATTTATTTTTCACACTTAAGGCTTTGCAGAAGGAAGAAATAGGTGTACTAACAGATAGCATATACTAACATATATATTAGTATTCTAACGTATAATAATACTGTATACTAACAGATAACAAAGGAATGTGTAGTTAAACCTCCTTAGAAATCATCTTATTTTTAGTAAATAATTAACTAGAAGTCAAGACGTCTAAATATTATTTCTATGATTGTCAGGAGACCTTGTACAAGTCCTGCTGTGATTTAGTTCCCTAGTATATTTGGTAAGAATAATTCCTACTACTAAATTACTTTCCAGAACCCTTGGAAAATTAATATTAGCAGACTAATAATACTGTAGGCTGCTCTGAGCGAGAGTAGGATAAATATATGGGTGGAGAGAACTGCTAAAACAGCAATTTTAAGACCCTTATTGATTTTCTTCATTGCATATTCTCTTTTTGACTGTTCCTTTAAAAAAATCCTTAAAAATATTTTTCTTAGGTAAGTTTTTTTTTTTTTTTTTTTTTTTAGGTACGCGGGCCTCTCACTGTTGTGGCCTCTCCCGTTGCAGAGCATGGGCTCCGGACGTGCAGGCTCAGCGGTCACGGCTCACAGGCCCAGCTGCTCCGCGGCACGTGGGATCCTCCCGGACCGGGGCACGAACCTGCGTCCCCTGCATCGGCAGGCGGACTCTCAACCACTGCGCCACCAGGGAAGCCCAAGTTTGTTTTTTTATGTGTGTAATCTTCCTATTACAATCCAAGAAGTTTTTTGAGAATATAGAGCATGATTTAGAAGGTTCAATATCATTTTAAGGGCCGGAAAAGAGCACTATGAACAGATGTGACTTAAGAGATGCTTATAATAAATAATTAAATCATGATGAAGGACAGATGAAGAGTTAAAATTTATGAGGTGCTGGAAACAGACTCTACTGACCTTAAAATAAATGCCATGAAATCAGTCAGCAATAGAGACAAGAGGAGAAACACAAAAAGGTGGGGTTAAAGTATGCTAGCTTGTAAATAAAAAAAAAAAATTATAGTTTGGTATATATTTGAATGTACTGCTGATTTTTATGACACAAAGCTTTACTATTCTTTTCTAATTTCCCTTAGTTGGGTGTTTCCTTGTCATTGGGCACTAAAGGCTCCTGCATCATAGTCTTTTTGCTAGTTTTAAGCTAGAAGACAGAGATAATGTGTCAAGCTACCTATCCAAGACAAATACTTTCCTCCAAGGGCATCAAGTTAAAAGGGAGATCAGCTCAGTGCTCTGTGACCACCTAGAGGGGTGGGATAGGGATGGTGGGAAGGAGATGCAAGAGGGAGGAGATATGGGGATATAAGTATATGTATAGCTGATTCACTTTGTTATAAAGCAGAAACTAACACACCATTGTAAAGTAATTATACTCCAATAAAGATGTTAAAAAAAAAAGGGGGTAAATGAATTTGGTTCCATCTACATAATGGCACAATCGAGATGGAGATATGACAAAAATGTTATGACTGTCAATGTATTCTGTGGGAAACTGACAGTCTGTAGCAAGGTAAACATCCAAGTTGGAGTCTTTGCTTGGACAAGGTATAGACATCAGATTAGTAACTGGAAATGTCCCATCAACCACCACCCCCATTTCCCATAGAAGACTCAATATAAGGAGGCAAGAAAAATTCCCCATAAAGGATTGGTGCATTACCATTCTATAGGAAGCAGAGATCATGGAAAGTTAGTTTCCATAGGGCAGGTCATAGAAGCAGGATCTGAGCCTTAGTAACAACTTTTGGGGCAATGAAGTTAGAAGTTAGGCATAATTCTTCAAAGACAGTTACTGAGAATGCAGTCAGAAAACACTCAATTTTACAGTAAAAAGTTGAGAAAAATATACTTAATAGAAAACTCTTGATGCTCATTTTGAAGAAAGTAGAGGCACCAGAAGACTGAGACACTGGTGAGAAGATGGGCCACAAAAAGAATTAGAGTGATAGTGGTGGGATTCAAAATGTACTGTCTTTGCATATGATGTGGCCTTAGTTCATTAGGTACTTTGAGTAAAGTGGAAAAAACTGGGGCTTTGGAATTATGTAGATCATGAGTTCCCAGTCTAACTCTTCCAACGGCTGGATGTATGATAATGGACAAATTAATTAACCTCTCTTGGCTTTGGTTTCTGAAATGAAAAAATAATACTTGTATATTAAGTGCTTAATTTAGCATAATTTCTGGCACATAGAGGGGGATCTAAATGAGATTTATTATTTTTCCTTTTAATAGGGAAGATAGATTTATTTCTGTAGTTCTGGTCTTGCCCATGATTTCCCTTGTGACCAATAATACATATTTTTGAGATGTCTGACCAGAATCTGAAGGCACCATCTGTGGCAGTTGGTCTCACTCATTAACTTCAGTAAACTGAGCCAACCAAATCTCACAGTGGTTGGTACCCTTGAGAGCTATCTTATTTGGCAAAGGATTACTCTATATTTCATAACATTTTTGCTAGGGGAGGTAGTTAAGTATGTGTGCCAAAGTAGCTTTTCTTTGTGGTGATATGGGCCAAATTACAGTGATGATTAATTTGTAAGTGCTTTGCTCATTATTAAATGTTCTCAATAATGGTGATGATAAGTAACATTTACTTAACATTTTCGGGCTCTGTATACTACTATATCATGCTCTTTCTGAAGCTTTGAGTAAAGCTCATACATTGGTAGAAACTGTGTCTAAAGGAAACAAGAATTATTAAACAAAACAAAGCATTCCTGACTGTATATATCTAAATGAGCAGTGCCCCCTGCAAAGTAGTTCCCTTGGGAAGCTATACAAACATTCTAACAATCTTGCCATTGCTCAAAACATTTTTGAAATTTCTCTTCTGGAATTGCCTTAAGACCCAGTTTATGAGTCATACAAAAAAGTCAGACTCATTAATTTACAGTCACACATAATTTTTCACCTCTGATAGTATTACCCAGATTAATTACCCATCTCGGCTCTGAGTGATTTTCTACTTCCAAAATCACTTCCAAAAGTGATTTTCTACTTTTCTACTTTCTAAAATCCAACCTCAAAGGGTAAATATTTGCCACTGTCTAGGGTATTTAAGAGAACATATTGCATTTCTGAAGGTAATTCCAAAAACAATTCCAGAATTAGAAATACTTGAATAACATCTTCCATGTCAGTGAGCTCGCTGAGGACAATTCTGCTCCAAATAGAAAGTTGTAGTGTATTTTTTTAACTGTTTCATTCAACAAACATTTGTTGAGTGCTAACTATTCATTCATTTGCTCACCAAGTATTTATTGAGTACCTACTATGTGATAGGCATTGGGTTATGGATCCAGCAGTGAGTAGGACAAACATGGCCACTACTCTTATAGAAACTTCATCTAGTCAGGAGGACAAATATTAAATAAGTAATTACAGTAAAGAGAGGTGTAATGGGAACATGTTTCAGGGAGATCTGTCTAGGGATAGGGTTAACTCTCCTGAGAAAATGACTTTAAAGCTGAGATTTGAAAGATGAGTAGAAGTGTTCCAGGTAGGGGGAATGCTTGAGGGCAAGCATGGGAATGCTTGAGGGAAAGGAAGGATGATGTTCTAGGAACTGGAAAAAATTCAGTAGAGTTAGAGTGTTTGGTGGAATAGCAAGAGTAGACTGACAGAGGCCAGACCATGCAGAGCTTAATAAGCCATTTTACTAATTCAGTTGTACACACACTGAAGCTTGAGTATGCAACTTCAGTTGCAGAATAAATTGGTAAGAAGAGAGACTGGAGGTAGGGAGAACATTTAGTAGGTTATTATTACAAAAATTAGGAGAGAATGATGGTAGTAGAGATGGAGAGAAGTACATGGGTTTGAGAAATACTCAGAAGGTAAAAAAAAAACACAGCAGGACTTGATGATTCATTGGATGTCACAGAAAAGGACAGAGAAGAGTTAAGAACAATTATTAGGTTGTTGGTTTGAAAATGAGGGTGTGATGGTGCCACTCACCGTGCTCGGGACACTGAAGAAGGAGCTCTAATCATTCAGTGGGGGAGAAGTGGTTAGTTCATTTTTGAATATGCTATGTTTAAGGTACCAGAGAATTATCCAAGTGAAGGTGTTAAGTAGGCAGTGGATATATAAGTGTGTGCCTCAGGATGAAGATTGGACTTGGAATTACAGATATGTGAGTCATCAGCAACAGGAATGAATCAGATCATTTAAGGTAAGTGTACAGACTGAAAAGAACACAAAGCTAGGAAAAACACCTGAGATATACCAATGTTTAAGAGCTGGGCAGAAGAGGAGATGCCCACAAAGGAAACTGAGGAGTAAGCCAGATAGAAAGAAGACCAGGAGAATGTGGTAGCATGGAGACTAAAGAAAGAGAGCATTAAAAAATACAGATGTCAATAGTGTCAAATATTGCCAAGAGGTCAGGTAAGGTTGGCAATGAAAAGTATCTACTGGATTTACAGAATATAAGGTATAGATTATCCAGAGTACAGTAGAAACACTTTAAATTAATGTTTTCTGAGTGGGACCTGGAAATTGGTCAATAATTCATTGAAAAAGTGATTAAATTGGATAATCATAAACAAAATCACATTCTTTCATGTTATTTTAATCTGAAACATATAACTGTACATTTATTTGTCAATCTTTGACACAGGGCCTAAACCTTTCTTTATGATCTGTTGTTGGTATATGTGTATTGAAATCAGTCTCAGTTTTGTCGCATAAATAATATCCATAAGTGCATTGTCTATGATTCCCTGTTTGGGGGAATTATTTAAAGTAAATCAAGAAATTAAAGATACTCATGGAGAGGATTCTGAGAAGATGGTGAAGTAGGAAGCACAAGGAATCTCTCTCCCATCTAGACAAAATTACACTGACAGAATCTGTTTGATGTAACTATTTTGGAACTCAAGAGTCTACAGGAGACTTGCAACTTCCAAGGGAAGGTTTGGATGGTAAATTGTGGTTAATCTTGATCAATTTCAGCTCTTAGCACAGTAGCACTTACCCATCTCCCCACCTCTCAGCCCCCTGGCAGGCAGCTGTGCACATATTCCAGGAGCAGCTTGCAATGCAGCTTGCAAGAGCCAAGGTAGCAAACAGAACTCTGTCCACAAAATATCAGGGATCTGTGGCCATTGTTGTTGCACCTCCCCCAATTGTTGCAACCTCGATCCCTTTAGCTGAAGTGACTTCCAGAGGATTTAAAAGACTGGAACCTTTCTGTCTCCCCTTCATTTTTCTTTCCCTTTTGGTAGCCAGACATTAAAAACTAGGACTTTCAAAAGGAACTGCAGATATGAGGGAAAACATAAAGTCATTGTGTATGGCCAGGGAAAGGCACAGGCTCAGAAAAGACCTGAGAAGAACTAAACACCTCAGACTAATCCTTGGCAGAGAAACACTAATAATAATAATAATGATAATAATAATAAACAAAAACAAAACTCAGCCAATTCTTGGGAAGGAGGAGAATCTGATTTCCAGAGTTACCACATTATTCAATGTCCAGTATTGAACAAAAACCCACAAGATACAAAGAAACATGAAAGTATGACCCATTCAATTGAAAAAATAAAATGACAGAAACTGTCCTTGAAGAAGACCTGATAGTGGATCTACTAGACAAAGACTTTAAGGGACTTCCCTGGAGGCCCAGTGGTTAAGACTCAATGCTTCCACAGCAGGGGGTGGGGTTCTATCCCTGGTCAGGGAACTAAGATCCCACATGCTCTGCAGTGCAGCCAAAAATACAAAACAAAAACAAAGAAACAAAAACCAATTCCCTTAAAGATGCTCAAAGAACTAAAGGAAGATGTGGAGAAAGTCAAGAAAACAATGTATCAATAAAATGGAAATATCAATTAAGAGATAGAAAACCTAAAAAGAAACCAAAAAGAAATTCTGGAACTGAAAAGCACAATGAATGAAATTAAAAATTCATTAGAACGATTCAAAGGCAGATTTGAGCCAGCAAAAGAAAGAATCAGTAAACTTGAAGATAGGACAATGTAAATGATTGAGTTTGAGGAACAGAAAGAAAAAAGATTGAAGAAAGGTGAACAGAGTATAAGGGACCTGTGAGACACAATCAAGTGGACCAACACACCCATTGTGTGGTTCTCTGCAAGAGGAGAGAGATAGAAAGGTGTAGAGAGAATATTTGAAGAAATGATGGCTGAAAACTTCTCCAAGTTGAAAAAAGACATAAAAATAAATATCCAAGAAGCTCAAGGAACTCCAAAGAGATGGATTCAAAGAGAACCACACCAAGACACATTATAATTAAACTTTTGGTAGATAAACACTAAGAGAGAATCTTGAAAGCAAAAAGAGGGAAGCAACTTGTCACATACAAGAGCTTTTCAATGGGATTATCAGCAGATTTCTCATTAGATACTTTGGAAGCTGGAAGGTAGTTGGCTGATATATTTAAAGGGCTAAAAGGAAAAAAAACAAAAAGCTCAAATCAACAACCTAACTTTACAACTTGGAACTAGAAAAAGAAGAACAAATGAAATCCAAACAAACAAATCTAGCAGAAGGAAGAAAATAATGAAGATGAAAGCAGAGATAAACAAAATAAGAATAGGAAAACAATAGAGAAAATCAATAAACCAAGTTGGTTCTTTGAAAAGATCAACAAAATTGACAAATCTTTAGCTGGATGGACTAAGAAAAACAGGGAGAAGACTAAAAAAATGAAAACGGGGATGTTACTACTGATTCTACAGAAATAAAAAGGATTATAAGAGAGTACTATGAACAATTGTACACCAACAAATTGGATAACCTAGTTGAAATGGACAAATTCCTAGAAACACAAAACCTAGAAACACAAAATCATGAAGAAATAGAAAATCTGAATAGACCTATAACTAGTAAAGATATTGAATCAGTAATAAAAAGTCTGACAAAGAAAATCAATGAAACTGATGTCTTCACTAGTGAATTCTATCAAATATTTAAATAAGAAGTAACATCAATCCTTCTCAAACTTTTCTTGAAAAACTGAAGAAAGAAAACACCCTAACTTATTCTTTGACATCAAAGTCAGACAAAGACATTAAAAGAAAAGAAAACTATGGTTCAACAACACTTACCAATGCAAAAATTCTCAACAAGATACTAGCAAGCCAAATTCAGCCGCATATTAAAAGGATTATACACTGACCAAGTGGGATTTATTCCTGGAATGCAAGGATGTTTCAATATATGAAAATCTATCAGTGTAATACACCACATTAACTGAATGAAGGAAAAATCCACAGGGTCATCTCAATTGATGCAGAAAAAGCATTGATAAAATTCAGCACCCTTTCATGATAAAAACACTCAAGAAACTAGGAATAGAAGGAAACTACCTCAACATAATAAAAGCCATATATAAAAAACCCACAGTGAACATAATATTCAATGGTGAAAGACTGAAATCTTTTCTTCTAAGATCAGGAATAAGGCAAGGATGCCCACTTTTGCCATTTCTATTTAACATAGTACTAGAAGTTCTAGCCAGAGCAATTACTCAAGAAAAATAAATTTAAAAGCCATTCAAATTGGAAAGGAAGAAGTAAAATGATCTCTGTTCACAGATGATATGATCTTATATGTAAAAACCTCTAAAGATCTCACACACAAAAAAATTATTAGAACTAATAATTGAATTCAGCAAAGTAGCAGGACACAAAGTCAACACACAAAAATCAGTTGCATTTTTTACACTAACAACGAGCAACCAAAAAGAAAACAATTCCAATGCATCAAAATGCTAATGATGGTTATCTCTGGGGGTGGGGATTGTGGGTGAGCGTTAATTTTTACTTTATGCTTCTATGCATTTCTAGTTGTCTGCAATGAACGTATATTGCTTGTAAAAGTAGAAAAAAATAATGTCATTAAAAATTTTTTTAAAAGAAAACAATTCCTTTTACAATAGTATTAAAAAGAATAAAATACTTAGGAATTAACTAAGGAGATGAAAGACATGTACAATGAAAATTACAAAACACTGATAAAAGAAATTAAAAAGACACAAATAAATGGAAACACATCCTATGTTCACGGATTGTTCATCTTAGTATTGTTAAGATGTTGATATTGCTCAAAATAATCTACAGATTCAATGCAATCCCACCAAAATCCCAACAATGTTTTTTACAGAAATAGAAAAATCCATCCTAAAATTCATTTGGAATCTCAAGAAACCCCAAGTTGCCAAAACAATCTTGAAAACAAAACAAAGCTAGAGGAATCACACTTACTGATTTCAAAACTTTCTACAAAGCTACAATAGTCAAAACAGTGTAGTACTGGCATAAAAACAGACATATAGACCAATGGAATAGAATAGAAAGGCCAGAAACAAACCCTCACATATAAGGTCAAATGATTTTTGACAAGAGTGCCAAGATCATTCAGTGGGGGAAAGGACAGTCTTCAACAAATCATGCTGGGGAAAACTGAACATCTAAGTGCAAAAGAATGAAGTTGGACTTGACCTAATACCATACACAAGAATTAATTCAAAATGAATCATAGACCTATATATAAGAGCTAAAATTATAAAACTCTTAGAAGAAAACGGCAAAATCTTCATGACATTGGATTTGGCAGTGATTTCTTAGATATGACACCAAAGGCACTGACAACAAAAAGAAAAACAGACAAATTAGACTCCATAAAATTTTTAGATCTTGTGCATCAAAAGATACTATTAACAGGGCTTCCCTTGTGGAGCAGTGGTTGAGAGTCCGCCTGCCGATGCAGGGGACACAGGTTCGTGCCCCGGTCCGGGAAGATCCCACATGCCGTGGAGCGGCTGGGCCCGTGAGCCATGGCCGCTGAGCCTGCGCGTCTGGAGCCTGTGCTCCGCAGCGGGAGAGGCCACAACAGTGAGAGGCCCACTTACTGCAAAAAAAAAAAAAAAAAAAAATTGACAAAGAACTTGAACAGACATTTCTCCAAAGAAGATATACAAATGACTATTAAGCACATGAAAAGATGCACAACATCATTTTTGTAAACTCTCTTTTTTTAAAATAAACTTATTTATTTATGGCTGTGTTGGGTCGGGCTTAGTTGCTCCGCGGCATGTGGGATCTTCCCAGACCAGGGCTCGAACCCGTGTCCCTGCATTGGCAGGCGAATTCTTAACCTCTGCACCACCTGGGAAGCCCCAACATCATTAATAATTAGGGAAATGCAAATCAAAACTGCAGTGAGACACTACCATTAGGATGGTTGTGTTGATGAGGATGTAGAGAAATTGGAACTCTTGTAAACTGTCGGTGGGAAAGTAAAATGGTACAGCCACTGTGGAAGACAGTTTGACAGTTCCTCAAAAAATTAGAAATAAAATTACCACGTGATGCAGCAATTCCACTTCTGGGTATACCCCAAAGAACTAAAAGCAGTGTCTCAAAGAGATTTTTTATACCCATGTTCATAGCAGATTATTCACAATAGCTAAAACATAGAAACAACCCAAATGTCTATTGACAGATGAATGGGTACGTAAATGTGTTACATACATACAATGGAATATCATTCAGACTTAAAAAGGAATGCAATTTTGACATGCTACAACATGGACGAGGCTTGAGGACATTATGTTAAGTGAAAAAAGCCAGTCACAAATAGAAAAGTGCTCTATGATTCCACTTACATGAGGTACCTAGAAGAGTCAAATTCATAGTTAGAATGCAGAGTGGTGGTTACTAGGGACTGCAGGAGAGGAGGGACTGGGGATTTAGTGTTTAATGGGTATAGAGTTTCAATTTTACAAGACGAAAAGAGTTCTGGAGACGAGTGGTAGTGACGATAGCACAACATTATGAATGCATTTAATACCACTAAACTGTACACTTAAAAATGGTTAAGAAAAAAAAATGGTTAAGATGGTATATTTTATGTTATATGTAGTTCACCACAGTAAACAAAAAAATGGGGGAAAAGTGATTGTAAAGCAATCTGAGTGAAGAACCCTAGATATGATTTTCCCCAATCATTTTTTGCCCACCTCAATCCAATGAAAAAATTTAAAGCCATTTTCCTTTTATGAATTTTTCCAAAACATTTAATTCAATTTTCATAGAAATAACCATTTTCTTTTTCCTATTTATACTTCATATAACAATAAGTAATGGTTTACATAATAATCAACTTCCATAATTACCTAGCATAAACAGATTGAATAAACACAACTGATTCTTGGTAAGCCTACCACTATCTAGTGAGAACAAAAATCCTTAAGTATACTAACCAGCAGAATATTACCCATATGCGTTCAGTGTGCTGTAGGCATCAGTTGGGATGTTTTATAAAGGTAATGGAGAGTACCAGTTAATTTGTATTATGTTGGTTAAATGGAAGTTAGTTACAAGAGTTTCTATTTTAGAGCCAGGAGATGATCAGGAGGAAGTTAGATTGCAGTGGGCTAAAGAGGAAATAGGAGTTGACGGAATGGAAAAATTGAATTAGACAACTCTTTTGAGAAATCTGTGAGGGAGAAGAGTGCAGTAACTGACACATAACTATAGTTGGTGGATAGATAAATACATATTATTCTTAAGATAGAAGAGACTTCAGCAAGTTTAAATATTAGAAGGGGTAGCTAAATATGAAGAAAAGGGAGACGATGATCAACAAAGGCTCTGAGAATTAGGCCGGAATGGAATCCAGTGAACACATAAAATAATCAATCTTGAATAATAGGAAAGGCATTTTCTTCATTGTAATAAGAGAGAAGGAGGAAAAGATGGATATAGGTGCAGGTAGGTTTTAGGTTTGGAGGCATAAAGTCAAAGGAGTTCGTATCTGATAACATCTATTTTTTTTCTGCAAAGTTAGAGGAACCAGCTGCTGAAAGTGAGGGGAAGGCAAGACAGTTAAAGGTTTATGGACCATGTAAAATATTTGAAATAGTTGTTGCATAGGAGGGAGGAAATGATCCCTAAAGGAACACAGTAGGATTGTGACTCAATGTTGAGGTCCCAGTTGAGATAGATAAGCACTGTGTTATATGTTGGGTTGAATAGAGTTGGAATGGAAGGAGGATGCAAAAATAGATAAGACATAGTTCCTGTTAATCAAATGGAATAGAGACATAGAAACAAATAACTTTTTTTTTTTTAAACAAATAACTTTTAAAGCAGGGATCCCCAACCCCCAGACCGTGGGCCGCTACCAGCCCGCCGCCTGTTAGGAACCAGGCCACACAGCAGGAGGTGAGCGGCAGGTGAGTGAGCAAAGCTTTATCTGCCGCTCCCCATTGCTCCCATTACCGCCTGAACCACCCCCCCACTTCCGCCACCCCCTCCCCACCCCCCGTACCGTCCGTGGAAAAACTGTCTTCCAGAAACTGGTCCCTGGTGCCAAAAAGGTTGGGGACTGCTGTTTTAAAGAACAGAATGTATAAATTTTGCCAGATTGTGAAAACTAGGGCTACACACAGTACTGTGAACAAATCTTAAAAACTTAATGTTGAGTGCAAGAGGCATGGCACAAAAAGGACATATAGTAAAATTACATTTCTATAAAGTTCAAAAACAGATAAAACTAAATTATATGTTTTAAGAGTGCATACACATATATGTGATAAAATATGAGGAAAAGCAAGGGAGTGATTACCGTAAAGGTCAGGTCATGGTTACTTCTGGGAGAAAGGAAACAAGTGTGATCAGGAAGCGACATATGGGGCACTTCTGGGGTGCCAGTGATATTCTGTTTCTTGACCTGGATAATGGTGTATTTAGTCATAGTTTAATCAGGGAAGCAGAACCACTTTGGGTTAGAGAGAGGAATTTATTACAGAAATTGGACCATAGGTAATTGTAAGAGGAGCTGGGGAAGTGAAGTTCTTTAAGAGGGTGTTGGAGGATGGAAGCGTTACCAACCAATCTATCTACGAAGCCCAGCTCATCCAGCTGCTGAAATGTGACTGCAAAGAAATAACTAGTGGAGAAGTCTATGAGAAGCTATTGCCTCTGAGGGTCTGCAGCAAAACATCTGGTAATCAACCTGGGACCACTGTTGGGAAGAAGAGCTGCATGCAGAGCAGAGAAGAGCAAGAACAGGTTAGAACCAAAGGCCTTCAGAGAGTAACAGATGCTGCTTCACCTCCATCTCCCAAATCTCACACAAGATGCTCTTTTGCCCAACTCTATACCAGAGCCATTCAGGGAAGGGGATTCTGGGAAATACAGTTCCCAGATTAACAATCTGAAAATAAAATGGTCCAGCCCAGGTGGCTACATGAGTTTCACTTTATAATTATCTGTTATAATATACATTTATGGTTAAACACCTTTCTGAAGGTATTATAATTCACAATGAAAAGACCATCAAGTAGTCAATCAAGCAATAAAAGAACAAGAGTGTCATTTCAAATGCTATGTATGATATGTTCCCATAGTGCTATCAGAGTATATATAAAAGTGCTGTGAAGCTAAAGGAACAACGCTGCCTGACAGTGTCAGGAATGGTTTTGCAGAAAAGGAAGCATTTAAAAATAGTAATAAAAATAATTAGCTACCATTCATTGACCATTTACAATGTGTCAGACATTATAATATGCTCTTTAATTATATCATTTCATATAATTTTCACAACAATCCTATGAGGGAGATATTATACTTCCCATTTTGCAGATAAAGAAACTGAGGTAAAGAGAAGTAAATTAACTTGCCCAGTGCCGCATTAGCTAACAAGAAACAGAGCAGGAATTTGAACACACATCTGATTCAGTCCAACCACTCTTAACCATTGCTCTCTACGATCTTCCATCTGAGTCTTGACAAGTAGAGAATATTCCTGGCAAGCAGAGGGAACGGCATGAGCAAAGAACTGGCAATGTGAAAGAGTGTGGTTGCTTGCAGAACACTGAGAAGGCTGGTGTGGCTGATGAATGTCTGTGTGAGGGATGGTGAAAGAGGTGAAAGATAAAGCTATAAAATTTGCTGAAGGTTTTTTTATGCCATGACAAAGTATTCTGAACTTATCTTACAGTCAACAGGGAACCATTAGCACTTAATTAGACGGAAAATAGCACAATCAGATTTACATTTTATAATTCTGGCAGTAATTACTTAATAGTTATATACCCCTTTGTATATGGCAATGCATAGTATATTTGGACACTTCTTAACTCTTTACACAGAACTTTTAATCACATTATTTCTTTTGATTCTCACAACTAACTAGCCTATGAGGAATGCAGGATAGGTGTTATTATCCCCATTATATGGATTTTAAAGCTGAGTCTCAGTAAGGTTAAATAATTTGTCCAATATCACTTGGCTAATAAGTGGCACTCTGAATGAGAACCCAGGCTTCTTTGACTCCTTTGTTTTCTCTTCTTCTTCCTACAACATATTGCCCAACTTGACCTAGGCAAATGCAAAAGTAAGTAAAACAAAATGAATCTAAATCCCCAAGCATTTTCCACTGAGCCATAGCCAGATCTAGTGAATTTTCTATTTCTTGTATTCTAGGAGCTGAGAACTGATTGACATCATCATCTTTTTTTTTTTTTGCGGTACGCGGGCCTCTCACTGTTGTGGCCTCTCCCATTGCGGAGCACAGGCTCCGGAGGCGCAGGCTCAGCGGCCATGGCTCACAGGCCCAGCCGCTCCGCGGCTTGTGGGATCTTCCCAGACCGGGGCACGAACCCGTGTCCCCTGCATCCGCAGGCGGACTCTCAACCACTGCGCCACCAGGGAAGCCCGACATCATCATCTTTTGAGAAATTAAATTTTAGTCATGGAATTTCTATTTGATTTAAAATTACATGACTCACAGATATACTTTGATTTAAACCTAATGACAGCAAATTGGTTCATAGTGGGAATATAATAATTCTGGACAAACATTAATTTTGTGCTTCAAAATGAGACAAAATTTTCTAATTTCAATGAGCAAGAGAATTTAAATTAGTCTCAACTGCCAGATGAGACACTGTGCCAGGAATTTCAAGAACAGAATAAAACGAAAAAGGAATTGTATTCAACATGGAGGCCAGGGAAAAAATGCTTCCAGGAGGCTCTCAGACTCTCATGGGAAATCAGTTCCTTTTGTTCCTTAAACTTCCATATCCATACATTTCATCAACACTGAGAATTTGCTCGATATTCCTCGTTTGGAATTCTGATTTTCTTTATTAAAGCTCCTGTCATTGCTCTGAAATCTCCTCCTCAGTTTATAAAGTCTGAATTTATGAAGGTCTTGAAGATTTTGTTTTCCAATTGTATCAAGTTTTTCCCTTTAATATAACCAGTGAGGAAGAATGTAAACAAGGAGACTTCCCTGGTGGCGCAGTGGTTGAGCGTCCGCCTGCCAATGCAGGGGACACGGGTTCGTGCCCCGGTCCGGGAAGATCCCACATGCCGCGGAACGGCTGGGCCCCGTCAGCCATGGCCGCTGAGCCTGCGCGGTCGGAACCTGTGTGCCGCAACAGGAGAAGCCACAACAGTGAGAGGCCCACATACTGCAAAAAATTTAAAAAATCAGCAACAAAAAAAGATAAATAATTATATGTTTGTTTTATATATACTTGTGTATGTATAAATATATATGTGTATATATATACTCACTGCTTAAGTCTGAAGATTTAAAAATAAAAATAAATATATATATTTATTTTATTTGGATTCTCAAAGGATTCTTCTCCAAAGCCATCAAAGATAAATACATTTTCTTCCCATGCACTTAAAAATTGGGGATAAGTGTCAAAGCATCATGGGATTCTAGTTTCTTATTAAAATTGGTGTTTTTACCTATGAAAACTTTCTCATTCATTATTCTCACTTGGCTTGAAAGATGCTGCTTTATACTCAGCCGAAAATACTGAGCATTTAAGTATTGAGTATACTGAAGTACGTGGTGCTGGCTTCACCAACTATTGGCTCCCACTCATCAGAATTCAAAATGGAAATTTTACCTAATGAAGGTTTATACATAACTTCTGGGAAAACTCTCTGGATTTAATTTTTAAAATTTTAACCCTATAATTGATTTCATGTACATAGTCTCAAAGAGATCTCCATAAGTGGCCAGCTTTAACTTATATACCTTGGGATTCACAGCACTGTATATAGAGGGGCTGGCCCTGGTCTTAAGATGACAGTCTGCTTGGTTACAGGCAGAATACCGTAGTTTGACGTTAACCAAAATTAACAGAGCTATATATTCTACCTCCTGCTTATCTAGCTACCTGAAATGTTATTGTAATTGCATCTGATTACATATACTAGCTGAGCTAGATTTAATCCATTGTTCAATAGCAGTTCCTTGTGTAGCAATAGACAAATTGTTTAAACGTCTTGTCTTCTCTACACATATAAATGGAGATTACACTCTTGCATTCTGTGATGAAATACTAAGCTCCTGCTTTTGTTGCCACCACCCAATAGGTTAAGGCTTCTTCCTGTGTTCACAGCTTGGGAAGGTAGCCCTTCTTTTCTCTTGTACTTCTCCTTGTTTTAAATTGTCTGTAGCAACACACCCTCAAAATACTTATCTTCTTTGAATGGGAAAAATTTTTTTTTACTACTTACTGAGATTTATAAAAAGAAAAATAAGTATAGGTTGCCATTATAGTAGGTAAAGTAGCTCCATAATCTAGCTTTTTGTAGCACAGGGGATAAACCTAGTAAAAGATCTTATTTCTGGGTACTTCTCTTCAGCCACATATTCTACTCCAATCAGTCTAATCTAGATCATTTAATAGTCAGTTTGAGAATGAGATAATATTAGTCCAACCTTTCTTTTTTACAGCTAAGAAAGAACTTATGAATAAGGCTTTTGGGCTTTGACTTATGCTCTTCCCTCTATAGTTATATATTAAAATCCTACTTATATCTTTAAAAATGATATTTTACAAGAGTAAAAATACATGTAAAGCACTTAGAACAATACATAGTACTATATAAACTTTTTTTTTTTTTATTTCAAGACCCATTTATTCTCTAGTTCTGCCCACATGGAGACACCTCCTTGAAAAGGCGTTGAATCCTTCCGTTCACTTTAACACCTTGTGCTGAAAACACGTGTTCTGAGGTTTCAGCTATGAGATCCACATTCTTGAAGCACTGATTCTTAAATTGACCTTGCAGCTCCCCTGACCACCCGGCTGGAGCCAGGATTAGGGCCCTGAGACGAGGGGTGCCTGCTGGGCTGCCGCCACCGCCACCGCCCCCAGCTCCTGCCCTCTTCACTAGGCTGACTGTCACCTTTAGTTTCCCTGGAGTTTGGGGATCCCAAACGGTCTCTGCTCACGCTTCTGTATTGCGCCGGCTGCCTCAGCACTGCTGATCCACACCAAAGGGGAAAAGCACACAGAACTGCTTTTCAACACACCAACCTTCCTATCTGTCCCGAAGCCAGTCCTAGAGTGACAAGAGCCACACCTGCAGGTCTATTCCACTGACCAGCCGCCCAGGACCGAGCTGGGCCCACGGAACCGGGTCTGGATTGTATTGGCTGGTCGTTCTTGCCTAGGTTCACAGGGCAACAGCCAGTGTCCTTCCTTCCCTGCTCATCGCTGCACCAGCGGCTCACTCCTACCTGCTGCCGTCACACGCCTGGCAACCTCATGTTCCAGAGCCAGCTAAGAACTGAGACCCCAGCAGGCAAACTCCCCATTAAACTACTGCTGCCTAGCCGTGTTCTCGAGGCTTCAGAGCCGGGAAAGTGCGGAGAGCATAGCAAGCCGCGGCGCCCCCAGCCCCAGACCCGAGGTGCTCCGCGGAGGCGCCAAAACCTCACCGCACCACCCCCAAACACAAGCGACCTCTGGGCCGGCCTGTCCCGCGGACCTGGGCGCACCTCCGGCCACCGTGACCCAGGACGGAGGCACGGGGTGCGGGGCTCGGCCGGCGGCGGGCGCTGGGTCGGGCGGGGACCCAGGCTCTGGCCCCGAGGCCGCGCGGACCCGCCAGGCCCACCTCCGTCCCCGCAGCCCGGAAAAGCTATATAAACTTTTAATATAGTTTTATTCCAACTCCTTTGCGAAGTCTTCCTTATCCTCATCTGGCGACTCCTCCTTGTACAACCATGAGTTTCTTGGGCTTGTTTTCCTATTTCTACTTATATTGAACTTAATTTATTTTTCCCTCCCCCTCACTAGACAGTAAGCTATTTGAGGGCAAGAACCATGAATTTTCTTTGAATCATCCTCCTCCCCAGTGCCTAGTCTTGACCTAAAACAAGTAGACTTTCAGCTACATCTCCAGAAAAAAAAAAAGATTTATTCAGGATCAACATAGTATTACAATTCAGGGTCTGCAACTTTGGCAAGCCACATGTAAGTCCCCACACAGCAAGGAGAGGAGAATTCTTTTAAAGAGTGGAAAGGGAAGTTGGGAGGCCTACAGTAAAGAGTCCATTGGAGGATTTGAGAGTTTGAAGTATAGTGGCTTTTCGCTGGCTGTGTTGTGACAGTCTCTCATTGGTTGTACTCTTGCCAGGCAAGAAGAAGAGGTCTTTCTTCTTCCTGTTGGGTTCTGCTATTGTTGTTGGGCATGAGAGCTCCCCCTCTGGCCTCCCAACTCCAATTTTGTTGTTGTTGAGGTCACTATGTGTGTGTGTGTGTGTGTGTGTGTGTGTGTGTGTGTGTGTATAATTGAAGTATAGTTGATTTACAAAGCCTGATTCTATTTTAATTGAGGTTTCTGTTTATTAACTTTTATACTAGCATATTACTTTTCAGGCATTACATCCTTAAAGAAGTGTTCATTGATTTAACTGTAATGATGACCTTCAAAAAAAGTAGGAAGTTATCAACCAGTGTAGGCTTCTCTGTTAGACCTGCCTGCAAATACTAATAGATACCACATTAGTTTCTTTATGCAGACAAGTTGGAGGTGCAGTAATATTAAGCAAGTGGCATGGTCAAATGGCAGGACCTGGAAAAATGTGATTGCAAAACAACAACAGCAAAATGCACAAACAACGGGATTAACAATGGGATTAATTTAGACTGGAACTCACTAAAGCAACAGACAGATTGAAACAAGATTAGGGACAAGGGTAGATTTAAGTAAGGGAATAGGGCAAGCTGAAGCATGGTTCAGACCCCGTTTATAGGTAGGAAAGAAAAGCTGCAATCTTAAGAAAGCATCTGAAATGGCTTCCAAGTGTTGCATCAATAGGTGATTGTGGGATAAGAGATAAAAAGACTATAGTCTCATAACTACAAAGGATAAGTCTTTCATCATTAGTTCTGCCCACAAGATGTTTGTTAAAGGATCTCAGTTTATTTAGAGTGATTCCCATTTACCCAGGTTCATCTTCATGACAATACCTCTCATAGCTGTGTCCAGATAGTAGTGTTATTTCTTCAAAAAGGATCAAAGATATAATCATGACTTAGAGACCAATTCTAATTTTCTAAAGACTCCAGGAATTTCCATATGGAATCTGTTCTCCAGAACTCCTAATAACTGGGCTTTTGACCACAGTACCAATACTGTTCCCCCACCATACTCACAAAGTGGAATATCAGATGCATAAATCTCTAGATGTTGTTTGGTTGCAGATAGCAGGTCCCCAAATCTAAAAGTTATCCCTCTCAATAGAGTACTTCTAAGAAACATTGAATTGTGCAAACCTCAAATTCCACAGCATTGCTCACTTGAATCAGTGAAGGAAGAAAAGGAAGGGAGAAAGGGAGGACATTGTACAGGAGGAAATGTTAGGGGAAACACTGACTGAAACAGTCCACCCTGGCCAGGCACCACAGTAAACATTTGCATGAGTTATCTTAACAACAGCTGGTCCTGGTAAGGAACACGGAACTAATAAACCACCACCAACTGGAAGAATTCGGGAAAGGTCCAAGGAGACAGGAGATGCCAGTCCATATGTCCTCCCATAATCCTCACTGGAATCCATGTTGGCTAAGCACACCACCAGGAAGGACCCTGAGTCAGAATGATTGGTCAGAGACAACCCAGAAACTAATCCCATCACCATAAAACCCGAGACTGTGAGCCAAGTGGCAGAGCAGTCCTCCTGGGTTCCCTTAACTTCCTGCTCTCCACCTGGGTGCTCCTTCCCAATAAAGTCTCTTGCTTTGTCGGCATGTGTGTCTCCTCGGACAATTCATTTCTCAGTGTTAGACAAGAGCCCACTCTCGGGCCCTGGAAGGGGTCCCCCTTTCTGCAACAGAAAGATATTTAATATTTAGTTTGGTGGGACAGAGAAGAGAATAGGAAAACCGTGTAGACTTAAGGGTCACTAGGAAGCTGAAGTTCATTGTTTTGATAATAGGAGAATTAAATAAAATGTTTTCTAGTCTTTAAGAGGGTTAAAGAAGACTATAAGGACCCAAATGGTTAGAAGTACTTGGCCTCCAATCATTAATATACCCTGGGGACTGCAGTTTATTCCCAAGTTTGCTTATTTTTCCATTTGTAGAAGGGTGCCCTTCATTATTTATTTTATATATATATATACCACAACAGTGAGAGGCCCACGTACCGCAAAAAAAAAAAATAAATAAATTAAAAAACAAAATTAAGCTGAGTAAATTTGTAAATCTAATTGCCTTTATTCAACAATTCATGAGTCAAGCAGCATCCCATCTAGCAACTAGAAGGGCACTCAGAGAAATGATACAAAATGGAAAGCTTTTGTAGAAAGGAGGGTGGGGCAAGGAAGTAATTAGCAAAAGAAAAGAAAGGATTATTTGGGGCTATGCATCTTCTTTGGAGGAGAAGAGAACTGGCAAGCGTTTTATCATGCAGATTGCCTCTTCTTCCTCTGGGGGGTGATGGAGAAGGCCCACATGACAGATTAACCTGATTGATGCTGACCAGAAAATTTCAACCTGATTAAGATTACATTTCTGGGGAAGGTCAAAATTGCAATTAGCTTAGGTATTAAGATCTAGGTTTGATATCACAGGTTTTAGCACAAGTGACATCATGTTGGCCCGTGGTTTTTCTCTTTAACTGGATTAGCCAGACATTTGTGTTTTTTAAGTCAGAGAAAAGGAGTCATCCTTGCCACCTCCCTCTCTGTGGTGCGCATCTGATATTTCTTTGGCTAACCCAAATTCAATTTCCCTTTCTAACAGCACCTTAGTTTTGTGGGGGGCTGGGGTAGGGGGGATATCCTTCACTAAATTTTGTGCAATTTTGAGGACTGTTAAGTTAACTGGCCCTCCATGAAAGCTGAAGGGGTTCCCAGATTCAATCAAAGCTTTCTTCCACTCTTATTGTCTTGGTTTATCAAAAGCCAGGCATATAGCTCATGCTCAGCTAGTTGGAGTGCCTTTTCTGGGACTCTAAGTCACAGGTGGAGTATACAAAGATGGAAAAATCAGTTAGACTTCGTTCATTCTGGTGGTGGTAGCCTGATAAGACTCTCAATTAGTTCCTGCTGACCTTGCTCCATCATTTCTAATCTTTCAATCAATTTTGTGGGTTGACCATAACTGTTATTTTTAAAATTCCCTTTTTGCTTTAAGTTAGTCAGAGTTGGTGTTTATATCTTGCAACCAAGTACTCTTAACTAGCCATATGATCCTGCAATCCCACTCTTGGGCATATATCCGGAGGAAACTATAATTGGAAAAGATACATGCACCCCAGTGTTCATATTGGCACTATTTACAATAGCCAAGACATGGAAACAACCTAAATGTCCATCAATATGTGAATGGATAAAGAAGATATGGTACATATAGACAATAGAATACTACTCGGTCATAAAAAAGAATGAAATAATGCCATTTGCAGCAACATGGATGGACCTAGAGATTATCACAGTAAGTGAAGTAAGTCAGAGAAAGACATACCATGTGATGTCACTTATATGTGGAATCTAAAATATAACACAAATGAACTTATATACAAAACAGACAGAGAATAGACTGTGGTTGCCAAGGGGGAAGGGGACGTGGGAGAGATGGATTGCGAGTTTGGGATTAGCAGGTGCAAACTATTATATATAGACTGGATAAAAAACAACTGTATAGTCCCCTATACAGTTCCCTACTGTATAGGGAACTATATTCAATATCCTGTGATAAACAATAATGGAAAAGAATATTTAAAAGAATATACATATATATATATATATATACATATGTGTGTATATATATATAAAACTGAATCACTTTGCTGTAGAGTAGAAATGAACACAATGTTGTAAATCAACTATATTTCAAAAAAAAAAAAAGACCACTTAGATCGGTTACTGGGAAAACCTCTGTGAATTGCTGTCTGAGCTAAAATTGTGTTGAAAATGAAATAAAGAAAAAGGTTGCCTTAAAAAAAAACCTCTAATTAATTCATTATCCCTTTTCCCACATGTTTTATTCATCATTCAGTCTTGTTAATTCTATTTCCAAGATAGATCTAGATTCATTTCTATACAGCTATTCTGACATCACCCCTAATCTAACCCGCAATCTTTTTTTCTTATCCAGACCACTGCCAAGAACTTTCATGCTTCCACTATTTGAGATTCCTCAAATCTAATCCATTCTTCATATTGCAACCACAGTGATCTTTTTTTTTTTTTGGCCACGCCATGAGGCTTGCAGGACCTTAGTTCCCTGACCAGGGATTGAACCCGTGCCCTTGGCAGTGAAAGCGCTGGAGTCTTAACCACTGGACCACCAGACCTCACAGAGATCTTTTAAAACTCCAATCTGGGGACTTCCCTGGTGGTCCAGTGGTAAAGAATCCATCTTCCAACGCAGGTTCAATCCCTGGTCAGGGAACTAAGATCCCACATGCTGCAGGGCAACTAAGCCCACGTGCCACAACTAGAGAGCCTGTGTGCCGCAAACTACAGAGCCCATGCTCCCTGGAGCCTGTGCACCACAACTAAAGAAGAAAAAACCCGCATACCACAACTAAAGAGAAGCCCATGTGTGGCAACGAAAGATCCTGCATGCCACGATGAAGATCACACGTGCTGCAACTAAGACATGATGCAGCCAAAAATAAATAAATAATAAAAAGAAAAGCCACTAGAGAAAAGAAAAAAAAAAACAAAACTCCAATGTGATCGTGCTAGTCCTCAGTCTAACACTCTTCAACTGTTTCCCATTTTTCTTAGGATAAAATTTAAAATCCTTAAGAGAGCTTACATGACCTTTCATAATCTGGTCCCTGATGACTTCACCAATCTTGTCTTATAGCATTGCTCACTGAGCTGCAGCAACTCTGGCTTTGAATACACTAAGCTCTTTATTTTCTCAGGGACTTCAAACATGGTGCTCATGTTTGACCATCATCAAAAAGAACACAACAAACGTTGGAGAGGATGTGGAGAAAAGTGAACCCTGATACACTGTTGGTAGGAATGTAAATTGGTGCAGTCACTGTGGAAA
This sequence comes from Neophocaena asiaeorientalis asiaeorientalis, assembly GCF_003031525.2. Classification (NCBI taxonomy): domain Eukaryota; kingdom Metazoa; phylum Chordata; class Mammalia; order Artiodactyla; family Phocoenidae; genus Neophocaena; species Neophocaena asiaeorientalis. Next base: position 6,131,441 of record NW_020174560.1, on the reverse strand, counting down.
ACAGTATGGAGGTTTCTTGGAAAACTAAAACTAGAACTACTGTAGGACCCAGAAATGCCATTCCTGTGTATATATCCGAAAAAAACAAAAAATGAAAATACCAATTTGAAAATATACACGCACCCCGATGTTCATAGCAGAGTTATTTACAATTGCCAAGATATGGAAGCAACTTAAGTGTCCATCAACAGATGAATGGATAAAGAGATGTGGTATACATATATACATATATATATATACACACATACATACAATGGAATACTACTCAGTCATAGAAAAGAATGAAATTTTGCTATTTGCAACAACATGGATGGACTTGGAGGGTATTATGCTAAATGAAATGTCAGACAGAGAAAGACAGATACTGTATGATATAACTTATATGTGGAATCTTAAAAAATAACCAATATTTTATAATAAATATAAATGGACTATAACCTTTAAAAAATAATTTCAGTTCATCAAGATGACAATCCTAAATGTTTCCAATTTATCAACAGAGCTCCAAAATACGTGAAGTAATAACTGATAAAACTGAAAGGAAGATAGATAAACCTACAATTATATAGGAGATTTTAAAACCCCTCTCAATAATTGATAGAACAAGTTGACAGAAAACCAGTATAGGTACACAGACTTGAATACATTATCAACCTTGGACATTCCAACCAAGAACAGCAGGATGCACACTCATATCAAGTGTTTATAGAACATTTACCAAGATAGATCACATTCTGGGCCATAACACAAGTCTCAATAAATTTAAAATGATGTAAATAATAGTATGGTTTGTGATCACAATGCAATTTAATTAGAAATCAATAACAGAAAGACATATTTACAAACCCCAGGTATTTGGAAACTAAACAATATACTTCTAAATAACCCATGGGTCAAAGAAAAAATCACAAGGGAAATTAGAATGTATTTTGACTAGAGAGAAATTTTTATTTTTATTAATTAATTTATTTATTATATTTATTTTTGGCTGTGTTGGGTCTTTGTTGCTGCCAGGCAGGCTTTCTCTAGTTGTGGTGAGTGGGGGTTACTCTTTGTTGTGGTGTGCAGGCTTCTAGATCACAGGCTCAGTGGTTGTGATGCATGGGCTTAGTTACTCTGTGGCATGTGAGATCTCCCTGGACTAGGGCTCAAACCCGTGTCCCCTGCATTAGTAGGTGGATTATTAACCACTGTGCCACCAGGGAAGTCCCTAGAGAGAAATTTTTAATAAGAAAGTCTCAAATGATTGACCTCAACTTATACCTTAAGAAACTAGAAAAGGAAGAGCAGATTAAACCCAAAGTAAGCAAAAGCAGGTAATAATAAATAACAGAGTAGAAATCAATAAAAGAAAAGGAAGCAATAGAGAAAATCAATAAAACCAAAAGCCGGCACTGTATGAAAATCAATATAATTGATAAACCTCTAACCAGACTAATCAGGAAAAAGAGAGAAGACACAAATTACTAATATTGGAATAAAAGTACTTTGTTATAGATCCTATAGATATTGAAAAGATAACAAAGGAAAACTATGAACAATTTTATGCTCATAAATGTGATATCTTAAATTAAGTGGAAAAAATCCCTTGACTCAATCTACTAAAACTCAGTAAAGAATAAATAGATAGGGGCTTCCCTGGTGGTGCAGTGGTTAAGAATCCGCCTGCCAAGCAGGGGACAGGGGTTCGAGCCCTGGTCCAGGAAGATCCCACATGCTGCAGAGCAACTAAGCCCATGCGCCACAACTACTGAGCCTGTGCTCTAGAGCCTGCGAGCCACAACTACTGAAGCCCATGTGCCACAACTACTGAAGCCCATGCGCCTAGAGCCTGTGCTCTGCAACAAGAGAAGCCACCACAATGAGAAGCCTGTGCCCCGCAACAAAGAGTAGCCCCCGCTCATTGCAACTAGAGAAAGCCCGCGTGCAGCAGCGAAGACCCAATGCAGCCAAAAATTAAATAAATGAATAAATAAATAAAAATTTTAAAAAAGAATAAATAGATAACCTGAATAGACCTACATCTAGAAAGTGAAACTGTTAAAAAACAATCCCATGAAGAAAACTCCACTGTGAATGCTACTTAACATTTAAGGAAGAAATAACATCAATTCTACACAAACTTCCAGAGAAGTGAAGAGTAGGTAAAATTTGTCAACTCATTCTCTGAGGCTAGCATCACCTTGATACGACAGCCATCAAAAATATTACAAGAAAAAACTACAGACTAATAGTCCTAACAAACATAGATGTAAAAAAATTATACATAAAATTTTAGCAAATCAAATCCATCAATATATGAAAAGGATATACGTGACAGTAAAGTTGGGTTTCTCTCAGGAATGAAAGGTAGGTTTAACGTTCAAAAATAAATCGATGTAAATCATTTTATCAACACATGAAAAAAAGAAGAACTACATGATCATCTCATAGATACAGGAAATGCATTTGACAAAATCCAACATTCATTCCTGATAAAAACACTCAGCAAATGGGAATAAAGAAAACTTCTTCAAGTTGTTAAAAATTATTTACAAAAAAAATCTATATCTAACATCATACTTAATGGTTAATGACTGAATGCTTTCTCCCTAGAATCAATAACAAGACAAATTTGTCTCCTCTCACCATGCCTATTCAATATTGTACTGGAGGTTTTATCCAGTGTAATAAACAAGTAGAAGAATTTAAAAGCTTCTTGTTTGAGAGGAAGTCTTTATTCACAGATGACATGATCATTTATGGAGAATATCCATTGCAGCATACAAAGCTCTACTAGAACTAGTAAGTGAGTTTAGCAAGGTTGCAGGACACACGGTAAGTGTAAAAAAATCAGTGATGTCTTTTTTACATACTGACAACATACACTCAGAAATTTAAATTTAAAAACAATAGCATAAAATATGAAATATCTAAGATGTGCAAGACCTACACATGAAAACTATAAAACATTGCTGAGAGAAATTAAACAAGACCCAAATAATGGAGAGATATACCTGTTCATGCACGGATGATGCAATATTTTTAAGATGTCAGTTCTTCCAACTGCAATCTTAAAATTCCTGTGAACTTATTTGTATAAATTGCCAAGCTGATTCTAAAATTTGTATGGAAATGCAAAGGATCTAGAATGGTAAATTCAACTTCAATAAAGAAGAATAAAGTTGGAGGATTAACACTACCTGATTTCAAGATTTATAAAGCTACAGTAATCAAGACAGTGTGATATTTTGAAGAGAGATAAATAAACAGATGGAACAAAATAGAGAGTTCAGAAATAGACCCACACATATACAGACAACTTATTTTTGACAAAGATGCAAAGGTAATCCAGTGGAGAGAAGATATTCATTTCAACAAATGTTGCTGGAACAATTGGATATAAAAAAAATAAACTTGGACCCATATCTTGCACCATATACAAACACTATCCCAAAGTGCGTCATAGACCCAAAACTTCTAGAAAATGTAGGAGAAAAATCTCTGCAACCTGGGGTTAGGCAAAGATTTCTTAGTTATGATACCAAAGCATGATCCAAAAATCAAAATGACGGGGCTTCCCTGGTGGCGTAGTGGTTGAGAGTCCGCCTGCCGATGCAGGAGACACGGGTTCTAATTAAATAAATGAATAAATAAATAAAAATTTTAAAAAAGAATAAATAGATAACCTGAATAGACCTACATCTAGAAAGTGAAACTGTTAAAAAACAATCCCATGAAGAAAACTCCACTGTGAATGCTACTTAACATTTAAGGAAGAAATAACATCAATTCTACACAAACTTCCAGAGAAGTGAAGAGTAGGTAAAATTTGTCAACTCATTCTCTGAGGCTAGCATCACCTTGATACGACAGCCATCAAAAATATTACAAGAAAAAACTACAGACTAATAGTCCTAACAAACATAGATGTAAAAAAATTATACATAAAATTTTAGCAAATCAAATCCATCAATATATGAAAAGGATATACGTGACAGTAAAGTTGGGTTTCTCTCAGGAATGAAAGGTAGGTTTAACGTTCAAAAATAAATCGATGTAAATCATTTTATCAACACATGAAAAAAAGAAGAACTACATGATCATCTCATAGATACAGGAAATGCATTTGACAAAATCCAACATTCATTCCTGATAAAAACACTCAGCAAATGGGAATAAAGAAAACTTCTTCAAGTTGTTAAAAATTATTTACAAAAAAAATCTATATCTAACATCATACTTAATGGTTAATGACTGAATGCTTTCTCCCTAGAATCAATAACAAGACAAATTTGTCTCCTCTCACCATGCCTATTCAATATTGTACTGGAGGTTTTATCCAGTGTAATAAACAAGTAGAAGAATTTAAAAGCTTCTTGTTTGAGAGGAAGTCTTTATTCACAGATGACATGATCATTTATGGAGAATATCCATTGCAGCATACAAAGCTCTACTAGAACTAGTAAGTGAGTTTAGCAAGGTTGCAGGACACACGGTAAGTGTAAAAAAATCAGTGATGTCTTTTTTACATACTGACAACATACACTCAGAAATTTAAATTTAAAAACAATAGCATAAAATATGAAATATCTAAGATGTGCAAGACCTACACATGAAAACTATAAAACATTGCTGAGAGAAATTAAACAAGACCCAAATAATGGAGAGATATACCTGTTCATGCACGGATGATGCAATATTTTTAAGATGTCAGTTCTTCCAACTGCAATCTTAAAATTCCTGTGAACTTATTTGTATAAATTGCCAAGCTGATTCTAAAATTTGTATGGAAATGCAAAGGATCTAGAATGGTAAATTCAACTTCAATAAAGAAGAATAAAGTTGGAGGATTAACACTACCTGATTTCAAGATTTATAAAGCTACAGTAATCAAGACAGTGTGATATTTTGAAGAGAGATAAATAAACAGATGGAACAAAATAGAGAGTTCAGAAATAGACCCACACATATACAGACAACTTATTTTTGACAAAGATGCAAAGGTAATCCAGTGGAGAGAAGATATTCATTTCAACAAATGTTGCTGGAACAATTGGATATAAAAAAAATAAACTTGGACCCATATCTTGCACCATATACAAACACTATCCCAAAGTGCGTCATAGACCCAAAACTTCTAGAAAATGTAGGAGAAAAATCTCTGCAACCTGGGGTTAGGCAAAGATTTCTTAGTTATGATACCAAAGCATGATCCAAAAATCAAAATGACGGGGCTTCCCTGGTGGCGTAGTGGTTGAGAGTCCGCCTGCCGATGCAGGAGACACGGGTTCGTGCCCCGGTCCAGGAAGATCCCACATGCCGCAGAGCGGCTGGGCCCGTGAGCCATGGCTGCTGAGCCTGCGCGTCCGTAGCCTGCGCTCCACAACGGGAGAGGCCACAACAGTGAGAGGCCCGCATACCGCCAAAAAAAAAAAAAAAAAAAAAAAAAAATCAAAATGACAAATTTGACTTCATCAAAATCTAAAGCTTCTGTTTTTTAGAAAAACACTGTTATGAGAATGAAAGACAAGGTACAGACTGAAACAAAATATTTGCAAAGCATATATCTGATAAAGGACTCGAATCCAGATCATACAGAGAGAACTCCCAAAACTTAATAATAAGAAAACAACCCAACTTTTTAAAATGGGCACAAGATTTGATCAGATGCTTCACCAAATAAAATATATAGACAGCATGAAAACACATGAAAAGATACTCAATATCATTATTAGAGAAATACAAAACAAAATCACAATAAAATACTACCGCACACCTACTAGAATGGCTAAAATTTAAAAAACCGATCATACCAAGTGTTGACAAAAACATGGAAGAACTGAAACTTTTAGGCCTTGTTGGTAGGAATGTAAAATGGTACAATGACTTTGGGAAAGTTTGGCAGTTTCTCAAAAAGCTAAATATGCCCCTAGCATAGTATTCAACCATTCTACTCTTACATGTTTACCCAAGAGAAATGAAAGTATATATCTATACAAGGACTTGTTCACGAGTGGTCATAACAGCTTTATTGGTAATAGCAAAAACTGGAAATAACCCAAACATCTATTGACATGTGAATAAATAAAGTTTAGTATATTCATATAATGGAGCACCACTCAGCAATGAAACAGAATGAACTATTGTTATATGTAAAAACATAGATGAATCTAAAAATAATTATGCTAAGTTAAAGAAGCTAGGCAAAAAAAAAAAAAACATACTCTATGATTCCATTCATATAAAATTCTAGAAAATGAAAACTAATCTACAGTGACAGAAAGCTGATCAGGGGAGGGACGAAGGGACTACAAAGAGGCATGGAACAACTTTTTGAGGTGGCGGATATGTTCATTAGCTCGATTGTGTTGATGATTTCATGGGTTACAAGTATATCAAAACATGTCAAATTGTACACTTTATGTCCAATTTATTGTATGTTAATTATATATCAGTTAAAAATGAATAGAAATGACATAAATGAAACAAAATTATCGAAGCACTAGAAGAAAATAAAATATATTATTTTCATAACCTGGGTGAGGAAGACTTTCTTAGCATGCACTAAAGCTAGAAACTATCAATAAAAAGACTAACAAGGGCTTCCCTGGTGGCGCAGTGGTTGAGAGTCCGCCTGCCGATGCAGGGGACATGGGTTCGTGCCTCGGTCCGGGAAGATCCCACATGCCGCGGAGCGGCTGGGCCCGTGAGCCATGGCTGCTGAGCCTGCGCATCCGGAGCCTGTGCTCCGCAATGGGAGAGGCCGCAACAGTGAGAGGCCCGCGTACCGCAAAAAAAAAAAAAAAAAGACTAACAAAATTGGCTGCATAATGGACCACAAATTGACACATAACATCAATCAAGTTAAAGGATAAACTTCAACATATGATCTACAGAGGGATGGTATTGTCATTACAAGCCTCTTACCAATCAATAAGAAAAAGATGAATACTTAGAAAGCTAGGGAAAAGGTATGCATTTCCTGGTACTGCACAAATAAAGAAATCTAAAATTATCAATAAATGTATAAGTTGTGCTACTCCATCACATCTAATGGGCAAATATTAGAAACATGGACTGTACTCAGGGTAGGGTATGGTATATACTCTCAAACACTGTTGGTGGCACTGTTAATTTGTATATCGATCAGCATAACTGATCATAACTGAGCATAACTCTCAGAGAGCAATTTGACAAGATATACAAAACTTTAAAATATCTAAACACTTAATCCAGTAATTTCAATTTTTAGAAATTTATTCCAAAGAAATCATTAAACAAATGCAACATTGTTTATAATGGCACAAAATTGGACACAACCTAAATGTCCGTCAATAGAGAGATTCATTAAATAAATTGTGGTTTACCTATAGGGAGTTAACTATCTCCAGAATACTATGTCATCATTAAAAATTATCATTGCTATCTGTATTGACATGGAAAGATACCCATGATATATTAAGTGAAAAAAGCAGCTTGCAAAGTAGTATGCATAAGTATATTTTAAAAGTATTTTGTTAAAAAATGTCTTGGATGGCTATACAGCAGAGTTTTTGTTTTTGTTTTTGCGGTACGCGGGCCTCCCACTGCCGTGGCCTCTCCCGTTGCGGAGCACAGGCTCCGGACGCGCAGGCCCAGCGGCCATGGCTCACGGGCCCAGCCGCTCTGCGGCATGTGGGATCTTCCCAGACCGGGGCAGGAACCCGCATCCCCTGCACCGGTAGGCGGACTCTCAACCACTGTGCCACCAGGGAAGCCCAACAGCAGAGTTTTAACAATAGTTTTCTCTGATAGGTGCGATTATAGGTAAAATTTCCAGTTTTGAGATTTTTGTATTGCTTGATTTTTACAATAAAAATGTAATATTTTTAAGTGTGAAAAATCAGTAAAGTGTTTCCATTTTAGAAAAATTTCTGTTCTAATGGTATTTAATAATATTTTTATAATGAAATTATGAATAAAATTGACTCCTACCTAGGTTTTTAAATGTTCTAATTTTTTCACTGAAAGCTTTTAGAAAGTGTTTCTTCTATTGAAAGACCATGAGCAATTTTCTTGAATTGTGACTTTTAAACATTTATAGGCAATTGTTCCTAACCAAACAGTTTTGAGCATGAAAAGTACAAGATGTTGGACTTGTATAACCAGTTCTGAGTAAAATACATCTATCATCACTTTGTGAGATGACTTCCCGCTAAACAAACACCTGGGCTAAGAAAATTAATGGGTAAACCAATATTGCAAGCCTGGGCTACATTCATATATATTGGATTAGTTTTCATTCACAACATTATTTCTTGTTGAAAAGTATCCCATTTAAATAGTTTTAAAAATCACTTTTCACAATATATTGTCACATTAAATGTGACAAATATACACTGAAAATGCTCTGGATATTGTTTCACAAAAGCTATGAAACTCTGTAATCATTTTTAAAAGTAATCATATGTGCTATATATTTACACATGAAAACAAAGCATTATGAAGAACACCAGTTGTTAGAATAATGTGTCTTAAAATGAGCTATCTTCAAATTTTAAAAATTCACATTATGTAATATTGGCAAGATTAAGGCATGATTAAAGATAATGGTAAGTTATACACCAAATATGAATTGCATCACTTCTTTGCACCAAATTTTATCACTGCTGCCTATGACAATTTAAACAAACAAACAAAAAACTCAAGCACATTATAAATCATGCACCCTCATACACACTCTCTTAAGCAAAAACACCTACCAGTTATACAATCAAATTAAAACTGTAGGAGAGATTTATTAGTTTGTAGATGTTCCTAATTATTTGAAAAACCTGTCTTATGTTCAATAGTAACATCATTCAAGAGCACATTTCAATCTTAGAAGCTGGGATCAAATCATTATAAAAGTGATCATAGAGAGCTTTTATTAAAGTCACACTTCAGGGCAAGGCAAATTTTTGGCAAGTATTATGGGTTTTATTCTAAAATACACACAATAGCGCTGAGCCTTTGTTACTATCTAGCAAGCTTGCTATGTATAGGAAATAGAATAATAGAATAATGTAGAAGGTATATTGGGGTAGGGGCAACACAGAGGGAAAGGGGGTAAGATTTATTACCTTCAATTATTTTTGTTAAGAACCCTCCTCTGGGCAGAGGCACATAATATATTGTACTTTCCATTACTTAGTGCAAATGTAAAACATATCTAAAAAACACATTTCATCCTTATAACATATTAAAATAACCAGTAGGATGTCATGATGTTAATTTGATAGATGGACTGTCATTTAGCAATGTTGTACGACATTAGTTAACAGCAAATTAATATCATCATACCTAATTTTTCTTAACACCTAGAAGCTATCAGATTGGGAAAAGTTCTCTAATAAGGTATCTTTGATTTGTTTACTAATCTAATAAGACAAAATAGTCATCTGAAAATATGCAAATGTAATCCACATATAATTTTAAAATAGCTACTTTCAAAAAATTTAAAAACAAATGGTAGAATAATCAAAAAACTCTGATGCTCGCCATCCCTTCCAACTTTATCCTTCACTAAGGTATTGATTTCTTTTTTGACAAGTTCACATGTACATTATGAGTTGACTCATAAAAATTTTCAGCATATTGTACTAGGTTTATTATAACCACCCTTACTATATATGAAGACCAATATCTTTTCATCAACACCAGCTGTTAAACAAACTCGAGTGACATAGTAGATTCATGATTAGTCCACAGAAAAGAAAGCAAAAAGAGTGACATAAATTTAATTTCATTACACTTTGACATCTAAAACCACATTTTATGCCCCACTGACCACAAATGACTTCTCTATTGTAAAACAATCTTGATCTATACAATTCTAGTTAATAACATTCACCAAATGGATGTTAACTTTAGTTTAAAGTTTTCATATTAAAAAATGATGTTTTCTGAAATAATTTTAATAGTTTTGGAATAACATGAGGGATTATTTCTTGAAAATTTATCTCCATTGATAATTAGTGTTTTTGTATGTACTTTCTATTGATATTTTTTTCTTCATCTATTATACAAAGGGGAGGGGCAAAAGAGAAAGGAGAACTTGCAGCCTAATATCAGGGATTGAATGAAAACATCAACTTAACTTTACCTGGTTCTTGAAGCAGGAACAGGAAGGGTTGCAAAAGCAAGGCTTTAAATCTTTAACAGCTACACTCTAGAATAACAAAAAATAGTGATGTTTTAGCATTAAAATAGACCTGCTTCTCTGTAAAAGGAATTGTGGTAACCATAGTTTTAGGAAAAAAGTTATAATTTCCTAATGAAAACAAAGAAGATCTGATTTCAGGAATGTTTGTATAAAATTTTAGGAAGAAATTTGCATGCTTTTTCTTTAAAACTTACAAATTCTACCTCATTGGAGAGGCTAACTCATTCCACACCAATATCATATAACTTACTTCTCTAGTTGTCTTATACAGTTTAATTCAATCACTCCCTAGGTAGGATACACACACACACACACACACACACACACAATACAAAGTATATAACATTTCTCCAAAATTTTATACTATTGGGACCTCCCTGGTGGTCCAGTGGTTAAGACTCCACGTTCCTAATGCAGGGGGCCTGGGTTTGATCCCTGGCCAGGGAACTAGATCCCGCATGCTGCAACTAAAGATCCTGCATGTTGCAACTAACCACCACAGGCAAATGAATGAATGAATGAATAAATAAATATTTTTAAAAAATATTTTTAAAATAACAATATTTTTAAAATAACAAAAATTATATACTCTAAAATATATTATAATATATAATTGTTTAGAATTTTATATATAAATAGTAAGCATATTTTGTTCCTATCTTATCGCCTTACAAGAAATCTAAAAAACTAAATAAATTTTTTTTTTTAGGTTATCTGAAATTGATTTTTCCCACTAAAATCACTGATCCTCTTTTCTAATGGTTGGTCTACATTATCCCATAATACAGCAATAATTTCACTCAAATAATTCACTACTTAAAACATTTAATTTTATTAATTTATTGAAAACCATGTGTTTTACTACATTTGCCAATTCCATTGGAAGAAAGAAAGGGTTGTTACTGATAAAAGAGGATTTAAAATAAAAATCATTCTTGATTTCTTCTCATGGTGGTGTTAGCAGCCTTATCTCAACTTTAATGCTCAGCCATTCCTAGATTATAAATCCTCCTATCTTTCTGTAACCTATGATTGTTTTAGGAGAAAGAAGGTACATTTAGTATAGCAATTTATACACAGACCCAGAATTTAGTAGGAAACCTAAATTCAACTCCTACCCTTCTAAAATAAAAACAGCATGGTTGTTCAGTATCTATGTGTGTAAGATCTGAACACATTCATTCATTCATTATTCATAAGTAAATCTATTATGTCAATTGGAAATGATATTAACAAAAGTGTAAGCAGATAGCGTAGGGGGTCCCTGGAGGAAGAGAACAGGCATGGCTTTCTTGACGTAAGAGAAGCCATTTTTGGCCTAAGCCATTTTGTGATCTAAGCCTGGTCACAGTGCTTGTCCTTGAACAGGTCTCAGTAATTCATGATCTTAAGGGAAGTGAGGGAAATCAGGAGCAAAGGAAAAAAGTGGTCAAGAAACAACAGTTCAGCAATAAAGCAGAGTCCTGCTTCCTCCTCAAGGGATGCACATAACGATCTGATACATGTCTTTGAGTTCTGCAGAAACTAAGGCCCCCTCCCACGTGGAGGATGGAATGATGATGTTGACCCTCTTGACTTCAATCAACTAAAGCCTGGACTCTGTCGACCTTTACCCCAGTTCTATGCTGAATTTTCTTCTGCTCAAGCCTCTTCATGAATATGCATGTACCCTTAGCTTGAAACTACCCCAATTTTGCTGTTAAGGGAGACACTGCTTTGGGACAGATCCCCAGCGTTCTCCTTACTTGCTGCAAGTAATAAATCCTTCTTTCTCCCACGCTTTGGCTTGGTTGTGTCTTTTGGCTTAATACCTTCCAAGAGGCGAACCCAGTTTTTTGGGTAACAAAAGGAAAATAAGATTTGTAATGTGATACGTACAATGCAATATTATTATATCATGTTATCATCTGAACATCAAATTATTTTACAGAAAATTGTAGTTTAATAACTTGAATTATATTATGGATAAGCATTTTGAGCATAGGCTTGTGGAAAATCAGTTTTCAGATCTGAGTTTCTGGCACTAACAACGTGTGGCTGAAGAAATAAACTGATCTTTATGTTAGCAAATTGCAATGACATGGATATCATAAACACAAGTTACCTAATGATAAATAAAAAGTTTTCAGTGGGTACAAACTGCATATTTCAAGTACCCTGAATGATGTTTGCCATTTACTTTATGAAGTTTAAGTTGTCTTTTAAATGTAAGATTGTAATCAGAACATTATTTTCATGATTCTGCATCAAATAAGTAACCAGTTATAATGGATCTTTAAATCTACTTTAAATGTAGAAATAGAAATTAAAAACTTGCAACTCCCATTAAGAGACTTACCCAGTGTGACGGCCATTAATTTTCTGATTACCTCTGCATGTGAAATTCCATCAGAATTATCTTTTTAAATATCTCTTTGTGTTTTATCCCACTGACAACTATTTATAATCATGGCCATTATAATATGTAACTGTAGTATAATTAAAACCTATATCTGACTTTTGTCCCTGGTTCTTGGCACAGAGCTTCAAAAACCCTGGATATTTCCTGAGTGATAGGAGTGTCTTTGTTATGCTAAGGAGGTTACTCAAGACAGGACCCAAGAAAGCTTCAGGATAGGGTTAATCACCAAAAAGAACAAGGTTGAGACTTTGGGCCAGCCCAACCTTCAGGGAAAGGAGATAGGCTTGAACATTCAACCAGTATCCTTCGATTTGAGCAATTTTGCTTATGTAATTAAACTGTCTGGACATCCAGGCCCAGGGGAACTTCCTGGTTGGTAAACATACAGATTTACTGGTGGCACACCCTGATTCCACAGGAACAAAAGCCCTGCACTCCAGGCACTTCCAGATTTTGCTCTATGTATCTCTTCATGTGACTGTTCATTTGTACCTGTTATAATAAAATGACAGTCATAAGAACAGCACTTTCTTGAGTTCTGTGAGTCATTCTATTGAATTATTGAACCTGAGGAGGCTGTGGGAAGCCCTGCCTGAATTTGTAATAGACCAGGCAGAAGTTGGGTGTTTTGGTGAAAACACAAAACTTGTGACTGACATCTGAAGTGGGGGTAGTCTTGTAAAGGACGTTGTCCTAAACCTGTAAAGTTTGACTCTAACTCTGGGTAATTGGTATCAGAATTGAATTGAAATGCAGGCCACCAATTTGGTGTCAGAGAACTGGTGTTGGAACCCAGCAACAAACAATTTTATCTCAAGAATTGTAAGGACTTCCCTGGTTGCACAGTGCTTAAGAATCCACCTGCCAATGCAGGGGATATGTGTTCGAGCCCTGGTCCAGGAAGATCCCACAGGCTGAGAAGCAACTAAGCCCGTGCGCCACAACTACTGAGCCTGCACATCACAACTACTGAGCCAGCGTGCCACAACTACTTAATCCCACACGCCTAGAGCCTGTGCTCTGCAGCAAGAGAAGCCACTGCAACGAGAAGCCGCAATGAAGAGTAGCCCCCGCTTGCTGCAACTAGAGAAAGCCCACATGCAGCAACAAAGACCCAACATAGCCAGTAAATAAATAAATAAATACATTTATATTAAAGAAAAGAATTATAAACTTTTGGATTTATTTCCACCCTGCTCCCTTCAATATGTAACCAAATAATTTAAATAGTCTTTAAAGAAAATATGTCAGAGTGATATCACAGCCATTACTCCAGTTGCTTTTTCTAAATGTTATTTTCATCTTAAATAACAGAAAAAATAAATAACAGCAACAATTTTTAAAAAACCAACTATCATCTACTAATACATATGCAGAATGCATGGGGCATGGGAATAAAAGCCACTGTATATATATATTCAATGGTCTTTTTTACAATTATTTTTTATACAGATAAAAATTGAAGCCCAATAGCCTTTGATTTAATGGAAAAGCAAGAACTAAAATGCCAAAAACCCAAAACACTAGGAATTTAAAAATATAAAACATGTTGCAGTTGGAACTTTCTGTTTCATTAATATTTTTGTGAAACTGTCTTTGTTAACTATAGTGTTAATTCTGCTATTTAAAATAGAATTTACATTAAACCTTAGATAAAAAGCATTCTGCTAATTTTTGTTTTGCAAAAAAAATGCACTGCCATGAAAAAGATAGGATTACAAATTAAGAGTCCTTATATACAAGACTATACTGAGGTAAATGCCACACGTTTTAAAGAATTATCAATTTTAGAGACTGATGAGAAACAGATCATGTACACAGTAAAGTTGCCACAAGGGCTAAGTAGAAGCCCTGGCTACTATTTTTGCCAACATTTAATAGTCAGTAGCTCTTCTTAGAGCTAAATTTATTTGCTAAATTTACTTACTAGAAACTGAGGGATGTGGAGAGTTACTCATAAAGAAGAAATGCTAAAGATTCAGGAAAAAAATGTCAGTTTCTTTATGATACAATGTATTTCACAATTAAAATAATTCATCCGCTGGTAAAATCTGAAAAATACATTTTCCAGCACACCTATCCACTTATCATAGTATAGGAAAATAAGTGGATTTCAATTTGGTAATTTAATCTATAGCTTTAAATCTTTAATAAACAAGCTTGAAATTCCAAACTTTAATAATGAAAAGGCCATAACTGAAATGATGTCAACCCTGGATATGAATCTCTTACTAACACAATGAAAGCCCCACTTGTAGAGCTGCCCTTCTGGTCAGCAGCTGCTTTTTTGTTTTAATAAAAGGAGAAAGGGTGCCAGCACACCAATGAGATCCAAGACATGGTTGATACATAAGCAGTAGGATTAATTGCTTTTCCAGAAAGCCAGAGTAAGCCCTCCTTCCACTGTCCCATCAGGATCAGCTTCCATAAAATGAGTGTAATAAGATAATGTATTACATACGCCACTAACTCCTACCAGCAGTATTCAGCTGAACAAAGCCACCATATTTATATCAATCAATAAAAACTTCATTGCTACATATATTTCAGACATCACATTTTAGCTATGTCTTTTAGGTGGAGATAAGGTAGACTATAAAGAAGCAAAAGTGTATTTCTTTACTCTCTGAAGAATCTGTCCACCTTTCCTCTAATATCTTCCTTGACTAATAAGATGAGAAAAAAAAACATGTATCAGGGATTTTGAAAAAATAGCTCTACCAATATGAAGGCTCTGATTCACAAACATTAGAACTACAGACATTTTAATTGGCACCAAAATGGTCATACTAATCATAATTAGTATAATTTCATGATTGATAAGATTTGGAGATGTCATTTGATTATACCAGATATAGCCACGAGTAGGTACATTTAGGTCGTGATGTACCTTGATAACTTCATAGGCTTGCGCTATCCTTTGGAAGTAAACATAGAAGAGAAATTATTTCTAAATTTAAGAAAAGCACAGAAGGAAGAATGACAAAGGTCACACTCCAGCCAGAAAAAGAACTCTTTTCTTCTGGCTCCACAGTCAGGAGCTTATCCACTAAATCATTTGGATTTCCAGACCACAACCTAAATGTAACTTCTTATGGCTATATATGGGATAATCAAATGATCTCTCCAAAACCCGTTAATCATTTTGGAAACTATTGGAGAGCCTAAATACCATAGATTTAAGTTTGCTTCATAGGTAAAAAAGTTCTGAGACTATTCTTAAAGTTCTAGCCCATTTATGAAAATGACACAATATACTATATTAGAAATGGAAGGCTTCCCTTGAAGATTTTGTTTTGCTTTGTTTTTCTGTTTTCCTTTTTTGTTTGTTTATTTTAAATAAAGATGGGTCTTTCTCTTTAGGAGAGCACATGGATTATTGTCATCTAATGAAATCTAAGCCATCCCAAGAAAACCTCTTTTCTCAAATGGACGCTATTTGTTGAAATGATATAAGAATAATTTAGGTCTCTGATTCAAATTTGAGCAAGAAACAAAGATAAAATTATGATTAAACTAAAATTTTTAATCTTGCATACCTTCTTAATGCGAGTGTGTGTGTGTATGTGTGTAGCACTAAAAATAGGCAAAAGCAGAAATATCTATTTTTACTCAGAAATACTACATGATAGCTTTAGGAACAATATTATTATTTTCAAAGCAAGCTATCAGGTGCTTAAGATGTTTTAACTGTATCAACCCAACACTTTCTAAATTCTTAATAAATTTTTTTGTTGTAGCCTTTACCTACACTGAGAAAAAACATACAGTACCATCATCCTCTATTATGATGTCTGTGATGATTTCCAAATGTTTCTTTGCTATGCAGCAGAGGTATATGATTTCTGATCCAGATGCTTTAAAAAGCAGTTCTAACAAAGAAACTTAATCTGAGCTAAAATTGGCACAGATTCTAAAAACCTATAGGATGATGTTTTGGAAGCTGCTCAAACAAAAGTTGAAACAGAAATACGCATCCACAATCATATATCCCTGGCTGGTAGTAATAAATGAAGGATACAGACTTTTCCCATAAGTGTGGGTGAATAGAAGTTAATGCTTATAAAATACAAACTACGAAAACAGTATCAGGCCCAGCAGCCATGGCTCACAGGCCCAGCCACTCCACGGCATGTGGGATCTTCCTGGGCTGGAGCACGAACCCATATCCCCTGCATTGGCAGGCGGACTCTCAACCACTGTGCCACCAGGGAAGCCCCTGATGCTTCTTTTTTAAAGCTGAAACATTCATTTAATTCACAAGAAGATATAAATCTAATAAAGAAAAATTACACTTACTCTTTTGAAAATTATTCAAAAGCTTTGGTACCCATCTTAAGTAAGGAATTATTTTTGTCATAATATGCAACAAAATTATAGCATGATAGTCTAAAAAATATTAACATAGAGAGATGAGGGCACTTCTAGTCAATTTTTTCCAGTAAACATGGAATAAGCTGGGTACAAAAATTCTGAGCCTTTTTTGAAGTCCCAGAAGGAGAGGAAAGGAGAATGGGACAGAAGAAATATTTGAAGAGGTAATTCCTGGGAATTTTCTAAAACTCACAAAAGATGTCAAGCCACACTTTCAAGAAGTGCTAATACCCAGGAGAAATAAATACAAAGAAAAGTGTACTAGGAATATCACAGTAAAAGTGTTGGAAACCAAAGACAAAGAAAAAAATTTTTAGAAGTAGCCAGAGGAAAGAAAGGTCAGATGACATTCCAATGAAAACAATGGAAGTCAGAAGACAATAGATTGCTATTTCCAAAATGGTTCTAGAAAATAACTACAACCTAGAATTCTATACCCAGTAAAAATATCCCTCAAAAATAAATGTGAAAGAAGAGAATTTTCAGACAAATGAATACTGAAAAAATTCATCACTGGGAGACAAATACTAAAAGGAATAGTATTATATAAAAATATAATTTATTTTTGTAATGATTTTGTATTGTAAGACCTCATTAAGCATACTGATTAGTTCCAGTAGCTTTTTTTTTTGTATACTCTTTATGATTTTCTACACAGGTGATCATGATGTCTGTGGATAAAAACAGATTTACATATTCCTTTACAATCTGTATGCTTTACTTTTTTTTTTTTTTCCCCTCATTGCACTGCTGGGCCCTCCAGTACAATGTTGAACAGAAGTGGTGAGAGTAGATATCCTTATTTTGCTCCTCTTAGAGAAAAGTACTTAATCTTTCACCATAATTAAGTTTATTCCTGATTGAACTTATTACTAATATTATTAAAGACTATTTTTTTAAATAGCAGTGTTAGGTTCACAGCAAAATTGAGAGGAAGGTACAGAGATTTTCATTATCCCTCCAACCTCCACACATACATAGCCTCCCCCATTACCAAAAACACTCACCAGAGTGGTACATTTGTTACCATAGTTGAAGTTACAATGGCACATCATAATCCCTCAAAATCCATAGTTTATCTTGGGGTTCACTCTTGGTGTTACATATTCTTTGGACTTAGACAATTATATAATGACATGTATCCTTCATTATAACATCAAAAGAGTATTTTCATTGCCCCAGAAATCCTCTGTGCTCTGCCTATTTATCTGCCTCATCCCAACTCTTGCAACCACACTGATCATTTTACTGTCTCCATAGTTTTACCTTTTCTAGAATGTCATAAAGTTAGAATCATACAGTATGTAGGCTTTCCAGATTGGCTTCTTATAATTAGTGATATGCATTTAAGTTTCCTCTGTGTCCTTCCAAAGCTTAATAGATCCTTTCTCTCTGGTGCTGAATAATATTCCATTATAACATTCCATTGACTGAATGTATCACAGTTTATTCATCCATTCACCTACTGAATGTATCTTTCTTTGTTATCTCTTGGTTGCTTCCAAGTTTTGTCAATTATGAATAAAACTGCTATAAGCATCCTGGTGCAGAATTTGTGTGGACTGAAATTTCAACTCCTTTAAGTAAATACCAAGCAGGACAGTTGCTGGATTGCAAGCTAAGAGTATATTTAGTTTTGTAAAAAACTGCCAAACTGTCTTCTAAAGTGGCTTTACAATTTTCATTCCACCAACAATGAATAAATTCCTGTTGCTCCACATCCTTGTCAGCATTTGGTTTTGTCAGTGTTCCTGATTTTGGCCAGTTTAATAGGTGTCTTTTGGTATTTCATTGTTTAAATATGCATTTCCCTGATGATATAGGATGTTGAGTATCTTTTCGTATGCTTACTTGCCATCTGTATATCTTCCTTGGTGAGGTGTCTGCTAAGGTCTTTGGCCCATTTTAAAATTGGATTGTTTTCTTCTTGTTGAGTTTTTAAGAGTTCCTTGTATATTTTGGATAATGGTCCTTTATCAGATGAATCTTTTGCAAATATTTTCTCTGAGGCTATGAACTGTCTTCTCATTCTTTTGATATTGTCTTTCATAAAACATAAGTTTTTATTTTAATAAAGCTCAGATTATCAATTCTTTCTTTCATGGTGTTGTATACAAAACATCATCAATATACCCCAGGTAATCTAGGATTTCTCTAATGTTATCTTATAGAAGTTTTATACTTTTGTATTTTACATTTAGGTCTGTGATCCATTTTGAGTTAAATTTTGTGAAGGATGTAAGGTCTGTATCTAGATGATGATGTGTCCAGTTGTTCCAGCATCATTTGTTAATGAGACTATCTTTGCTCCATTATACTCCTTTTGCTCCTTTGTCAAATATCAGTTGACTATATTTATGGAGGTCTATTTCTGGGCTCTTTATTCTGTTCCATTGATCTATGTGTCTATTATTTTGCCAGTACCACACTGTCTTGATTACTGTAGCTTAGTAAGTCTTAAAGTTGGGTAGTCTCAGTCCTACATATTGTTCCCAATGTTGTGTTGGATATTCGGGTCTTTGGCCTCTTCATATAAACTTTAGAATCAATTTATTGATATCTACAAAATATCTTGCTGGGATTTGATTAAGATTGTATTGAATCTATAGATCAAGTTGGGGAGAACTTACATCTTGACAATATTGAGTCTTCCTAACCATAAACATGGAATATCTCTCTAATTATTTAATTGCTCTCTGATTTCATTCATCAGAGTTTTATAATTTTCCTCATATAGATCTTGTACATATTTTGTTAGATTTATAACTAAGTATTTCAATGAACAATGTTGAAGAGGAGTGATGAGAGAGGACATCCTTGCTTTGTACCTGATCTTAGTGGGAAAGTTTTGAGTTTCTCATCATTAAGTATGAGATTAGCTGAAAGTTTTCAAAAATAATCCTAATCGGGAGTGAGAGGGGGTGGTGTGTGGCCAAGATGGAAGAACAGAAAGTCCTTGAGCTCACCTCCCACCAAAATTACAACTATTTACAGAGCAACTATCAAAGACAAGAAGAAAAGATTTTCAACAAATAAAGAAGGAACCAACAAGATGGGTAGGAGGGGAGGAGACAGGATACAGTCAAGACCCACATCCCTGGGTAGGTAACTCACAAATGGGAGGATAATCACAACTGCAGAGGTTCTCCTCAATGAGCAAGGGATCTAATTTGGCTCCCCCATCCAGGGGTCCTGGACTAGGAAGACAAGACCCCAGAATGTCTGGCTTTGAAGGCCAACAGGTCTTGAGTATGGGAGAGCATGAGGGCTGCAGGAAACAGAGAATCCACTCTTAAAGGGTTCACACAAAGTCTCACATGTTGTGATACCCAGTGCAGAGGCAGTAATTTGAAGGGAGCCTAGGTTAGACCCACTTGCTGATCTGGAAGAGCCTCCCAGAGAGACAGGAGGCAGCTGGACTCCTCCTGGCAATATAGATGGTGGAAGTAGCCATTTTGGGGAGCTTGTTCTATCATGAGGACACTAGTGTTGGCAACACCATTTTGGACTCCTCCCTTTAGGCTATTAATTCCAGGGTTTTAGCCACATACCACGTGGTTGACTCCAGTCCTGGGACCCCCAAGGCCAAGCAGCAAGCCACACCAGGACCCAGCCACACAAACCAATGAGCTAGCAGTCTCTGCATGAGGTAGGAACTAACAGCCACCTGGGTCAGGGGCCAGCCCTGGTTAACAGCATGCCAACAGTAGATGGCCCCACCACAATAGAAGGGCACATGCAGCCCACATAGAGGACACCTCTAGAGCACATAGCGCTGTTAACCAGAGGGGAGTGCGCTGCTGGGCCCCACTGGATGTCTCCTACATAAGGCTACTTCTCCAAGATTGGGAAACATAGCCAACCAACTTAATACAAAAAACCCTCCAGACTAAACAGATGAGGAGGAAATAGGCAGTCTACCTGAAAAAGAATTCAGAGTAATGTTAGTAAAGATGATCCAAAATCTTGGAAGCAGAATGGAGAAAATACAAGAAACGTTTAACAAGGACCTAGAAGAACTAAAGAGCAAACAAACAATGATGAACAACACAATAAATGAAATTAAAAATTCTCTAGAAGGAATCAATAGCAGAATAACTGAGGCAGAAGAATGGATAAGTGACCTGGAAGATAAAATAGTGGAAATAACTACAGCAGAGCAGAATAAAGAAAAATGAAGAGAATTTAAGAAAGTCTGAGAGACCTCTGGGAAAACATTAAATGGACCAATATTCGAATTATAGGGGTCCCAGAAGAAGAGAAAAAGAAAGGGACTGAGAAAATATTTGAAGAGATTCTAGTTGAAAACTTCCCTAATATGGGAAAGGAAATAGTTAATCAAGTCCAGGAAGTGCAGAGAGTCCCATACAGGATAAAACCAAGGAGAAACATGCCAAGACACATATTAATCAAACTAACAAAAATTAAGTACAAAGAAAAAATATTAAAAGCAACAAGGGAAAAATAACAAACAGGGAATCCTCATAAGGTTAACAGCTGATCTTTCAGCAGAAACTCTACAAGCCAGGAGGCAGTGGCAGGACATATTTAAAGTGATGAAAGAGAAAAACCTACAACCAAGGTTACTCTATCCAGCAAGGATCTCATTCAGATTTGACAGAGAAATTAAAACGTTTACAGACAAGAAGAAGTTAAGAAAATTCAGCACCACAAAACCAGCTTGACAACAAATGCTAAAGGAACTTCTTTAGGCAGGAAACACAAGAGAAGGAAAAGACCTACAAAAACAAACCCAAAACAATTAAGAAAATGGTAATAGGGACATACATATCCATAATTACCTTAAATGTAAATGGATTAAATGCTCCAACTAAAAGACAGAGACTGGCTGAATGGATACAAAAACAAGACTGTATATATGCTGTCTACAAGAGACCCACTTCAGACCTAGGAACACATACAGACTGAAAGTGAGGGAATGGAAAAAGATATTCCATGCAAATGGAAATCAAAAGAAAGCTGGAGTAGCAGTTCTCATATCAGACAAAATAGACTTTAAAATAAAGACTATTACAAGAGACAAAGAAGGACACTACATAATGATCAAGGGATCAATCCAAGAAGAAGATATAACAATTGTAAATATTTATGCACCCAACATAGGAGCACCTCAATACATGAGGCAAATGCTAACAGCCATAAAAGGGGAAATCGACAGTAACACCATAATAATAGGAGACTATAACACCCCACTTTCACCAATGGACAGATCATCCAAAGTGAAAATAAATAAGGAAACACAAGCTTTAAATGATACATTAAACAAGATGGACTTAATTGATATTTATAGGACATTCCATCCAAAAACAACAGAATACACTTTATTTTCAAGTGCTCATGGAACATTCTCCAGGATAGATCATATCTTGGCTCACAGATCAAGCCTTGGTAAATTTAAGAAAATTGAAATCTTATCAAGTATCTTTTATGACCACAATGCTATGACTAGATATTAATTACAGGAAAAAAAAAACTGTAAAAAATACAAACACATGAAGGCTAAATAATACACTAGTAAATAACCAAGAAATCACTGAAGAAATCAAAAAGGAAATCAAAAAATACCTAGAAACAAATGACAATGGAAACATGATGACCCAAAACCTAGGGATGCAGCAAAAGCAGTCCTAAGAGAGAAGTTTACAGCAAAACAATCCTACCTTAAGAAACAAGAAACATCTCAAATAAACAACCTAACCATACACCTAAAGCAATTAGAAAAAGAAACCCCCCCCAAAACCCCCCCCAAAGTTAGCAGAAGGAAAGAAACCAGAAAAATCAGATCAGAAATGAATGAAAAAGAAATGAAGGACACAGTAGCAAAGATCAATAAAACTAAAAGCTGGTTCTTTGAGAAGATAAACAAAATTGATAAACCCTTAGCCACACTCATCAAGAAAAAAAGGGAGAAGACTCAAATCAACAGAATTAGAATTGAAAAAGGCGAAGTAACAACTGACACTGCAGAAATACAAAGGATCATGAGAGATTACTACAAGCAACTCTATGCCAATGATATCGACAACCTGGAAGAAACTGACAAATTCTTAGAAAAGCACAACCTTCTGAGATGGAACCAGGAAGAAGTAGAAAATATAAGCACACAAATCACAAGCACTGAAATTGAAACTGTGTTTAAAAATCTTCCAACAAACAAAAGCCCAGGACCAGATAGATGGCTTCACACGTGAATTCTATCACACATTTAGAGAAGAGCTAACACTTATCTTTCTCAAACTCTTCCAAAATATAGCAGAGGGAGGAACACTCCCAAACTCATTCTATGAGGCCACTATCACCCTGATACCAAAACCAGACAAAGATGTCACAAAGGAAGAAAACTACAGGCCAATATCACTGATGAATATAGATGCAAAAATCCTCAACAAAATACTAGCAAACAGAATCCAACAACACATTAAAAGGATCATACACCATGATCAAGTGGGGTTTATCCTGAGAATGCAAGGATTCTTCAATATACTCAAATCAATCAATGTGATACACCATATTACAAATTGAAGGATAAAAACAATATGATAATCTCAGTAGATGCAGAAAAAGCTCTCAACCAAATTCAACACCCATTTATGATAAAATCCCTCCAGAAAGTAGGCATAGAAGGAACTTACCTCAACATAATAAAGGCCATATATGACAAACCCACAGCCGACATTGTTCTCAGTGGTGAAAAACTGAAACCATTTCCACTAAAATCAGGTACAAGACAAGGTTGCCCACTCTCACCACTGTTATTCAACATAGTTTTGGAAGTTTTAGCCACAGCAATCAGAAAAGAAAAAGAAATAAAAGGAACCCAAATCAGAAAAGAAGTGATACTGTCACTGTTAGCAGATGACATGATACTATACATAGAGAATCCTAAAGATGCTACCAGAAAACTACTAGAGCTAATCAATGAATTTGGCAAAGTAGCAGGATACAAAATTAATGCACAGAAACCTCTTGCATTCCTATAAACTAATAATAAAAAATCTGAAAGAAATTAAGGAAACACTCTCATTCACCATTGCAACAAGAATAATAAAATACCTAGGAATAAACCTACATAAAGAGATAAAAGACTTGTATGCAGAAAACTATAAGACACTGATGAAAGAAATTAAAGATGATACAAACAGATGGAGAGATATATCATGCTTTTGGATTGGAAGACTCAACATTGTGAAAATGACTATACTACCCAAAGCAATCTACAGAATCAACGCAATCCCTATCAAACTACCAATAGCATTTTTCACAGAACGTAAATAAAAAATTGCACAATTTGTATGGAAACATGAAAGACTTCGAATAGCCAAAGCAATCTTGAGAAAGAAAAAGAGAGCTGGAGGAATCCGTCTCCCTGACTTCAGACTATACTAATGACATATATACACTACCAAATGTAAAACAGATAGCTAGTGGGAAGTAGCTGCATAGCACAGAGAGATCAGCTCGGTGGTTTGTGACCACCTAGAGGGGTGGGATAGGGAGGGTGGGAGGGAGATGCAAGAGGGAGGGGATATGGGGATATATGTATATGTATAGCTGATTCACTTTGTTATACAGCAGAAAGTAACACAACATTGTAAAGCAATTATACTCCAATAAAGATATTTTAAAAAAATAAAGACACACATTGGCTGAAAGTGAAGAAATGGAAAGAGATATTTCATGTAAATGGAAACAAAAAGAGACCAGGGGCAGCTATTTTTAAATCAGACAGAATAGACTTTAAGTCAAAAACTGTCACAAGAGACAATGAAGATCATCTCATAATGATAAAGAGGTGAATTCATCAAGAGGGTATAACAACTGTAAATATATATGTACCCATCATCACTACACTTAAATATATAAATCAAATATTAACAGATATGCAGGGAGGAGTAGACAGCAATAAAATAATAGTAGAAGACTTCAATACTCCACTTTCAACAAGGTATAGTTCATCCAGACAGAAAATCAATAAGGAAATAATGAACGTGAACTACACTTCAGACCAAATGGACCTAACAGAACAATCCATCCAACAGCAGCAGAATACACATTTTTTTCAAGTGCAAGTGCACACTGAATTTTCCTAGGATAAATCATATGTAAGGCCACAAAACTAGACTTAAGAAATTTAAGAAGACTGAAATCTTATCAAGTATCTTTTCTGACCCAAATGATATGAAACCAGAAATCAGTAACCCGGAGAAAAACTGGAAAATCCCAAAATATGTGAAAATTAAACATGTTCCTGAATAACCAATGGGTTAAAAAAGAAATCAAAGAAGAAGTTTAAAACTATCTTGAGACAAGTAAAAATGGAAACACAACATAAATCATGAGAGATACAGCAAAAGCAGTTCTTAGAGAGAAATTATAGCAATAAACATCTACATTAAAAAAGTACAATGAGGGACTTCCCTGGTGGTCCAGTGGTTAAGTATCCGCACTTCCACTGCAGGGGGCACAGGTTCCATCCCTGGTTGGGGAACTAAGTTCCCACATGCTGCTCAGCCCAGCCAAAAAAAAAAAAAAAGTAAAATGACCTCAACTAAAAAATTTAATTTCACACCTCACAGAACTAGAACAAACAAACAAACAAAACCTAAACTCAAAGTTAGCAGAAGGAAGGAAATAAAGATCAGAGCAGAAAAAAATGAAACTGAGATTAGAAAAACAGTAGAAAAGATCAATGAAAGTAAGAGTTGGTTTTTTAAAAAAGTAAATGACATTGACAAATCTTTAGCTAGACTAAGGAAAAAAGAGAAAGAACTCAAATAAAATCAGAAATGAAAGTGCAAACATTACTACTGATACCACGGAGGTACACAGGATCATAAAAGATTATTATGGACAATTATACACAAATTGGGTAACCTAGAATAAATGGATAAATCCCTAGAAATGTACAATCTACCAGGACTAAATCATGAAGAAATAGAAAACCCAAACGCATGAATTACTATTAAGGATATTGAAGCAATAATCAAAAACTGTCCCACCTCCACCCCCAAAAATCCCAGTACCAGATGCTTTATAAGTGAAATACACAAAATATTTAAAGAAGAATTAATATCAATTCTTCTCAAACTCATAAAAATTGAAGTGGAGGGAACACTTCCAAACTCATTTTATGAGGCCAGCATTACCCTACCAAAAAAGCCAGACAAGGATACTACAAGAAAAAGAATTACAGGTCAAATGCCTGATGAATATAGTTGCAAAAATCTTCAAAAAATATTAGCAAACTGAATTCAACAGCACATTAAAAGGATCATACACCATGATCAAGTGGGATTTATCTCTGGAATACAAGAATGGTTCAACATATGCAAATCAATGAATGTGATGCACAACATTAAGAGAAAGAAGGATAAAAATCATATGATCATCTCAATAGAAGCAGAAAAAGTATTTGACAAAATTCAACATTCTTTTATGATAAAAACTCAACAAATTAGGTGTAGAAAGACTGTACCTCAACATAATGGTGGCCATATATGACAAGCTTATGGCTAATAACATACCCAATGGTGAAAATCTGAAGAATTTTCCTCTAAGGTCAGGAAAAAGACAAATATATCCACCCTCACCTCTACTATTCAACATAGTACTGGAAGTCCTAGCCCAAACAATCAAGCAGGAAAAAGAAATAAAAGGCATTCAAATTGGAAAGGAATAAGTAAAATTACTCTGTTTGCAGATGACGTGATCTTCTATATAAAAACCCTAAAGACTCCATCAAGAAAATGTTAGAACTAATAAATAAATTCAGTAAAGTTATAGGGCACAAAATCAACATACAAAGATCAGTTGTATTTCTACACATTAACAGCAAACTACCCAAAAAAGAAATCAATCCCACTTATCACAGCATCATAAAGATAAAATACTTAAGAATAAATTTAACCAAGGACATGAAAGATCTTCACACCAAAAACTGTAAAACATTAATGAATGAAATTGAAGAAGACACAAATAAACACAAATAAATGGAAGGATATCTGTACATGGATTGAGAGAATTATTATTGTTAAAATTTCCATACTACACAAAGTGATCTACAAATTCATGCAATCCCCATAAAAATACCAATGGCATTTTTTTTTTTTTTTTTTTGGTACGCGGGCCTCTCACTGCTGTGGCCTCTCCTGCTGTGGAGCACAGGCTCCGGACATGCAGGCCCAGTGGCCATGGCTCACAGGCCCAGGGGCTCCGTGGCATGTGGGATCCTCCCAGACCGGGGCACGAACCCGTGTCCCCTGCATCGGCAGGTGGACTCTCAACCACTGCGCCACGAGGGAAGCCCCTCCAATGGCATTTTTTAAGACAGAAATACAAAACAAAAAACTCCTAAAGTTCATATGAAACTAGAAAAGGCCCCAAATAACCAAAGAAATGTTGAGAAAGAAGAACAAAACTGGAGGCATCACACTTCCTGATTTTAAATTATATTATAAATCTATAGTAATCAAAACAGTATGGTACTGACATAAAATCAGACACAAAGGCCAATGGAACAGAACAAAGATCCCAGCAATAAACCCATACATATACAGTCAGCTAATTCTTTGACAAAGGAGTCAAGAATACACAATGACGAAAGGTTAGCCTCTTCAGGAAATGGTGGAGAGAAAACTGGATATCCACATGCAAAAGATAAAACTGGATCCTTATTTTACATCATACATGAAAATCAACTCAAAACAGATTAAAGACTCAAATGTATGACCTGAAACTGTAAAACTCTTAGAAGAAAACATAGGGGAAAATCTCCTTGACATTAGTCTTGGCAATAATTTTTTGGATATGACACCAAAAGCATAGCAAAATCAAAATAAATAAGTGGGACTGCATCAAACTAAAAAAGCTCGTGCATAGCAAAGGAAACAATCATTAGGGTGAAGAGACAACCAATGGAATGGAAGAAAATATTTGGAAACTATATATCCAGAAATATATATAAGGAACTCATACTACTAACAGCAAAACCCAAAATAATTCCATTTAAAAATGAGCAGAGGAACTGAACAGACATTTTTTCCAAAGAAGACATACAAGTGGGCAATGGGTATATTAAAAGGTGCTCAACAACACATAATCAGGGAAATGCAAAACAACAATGAGATATCACCTCACATCTGTTAGGGCAGCTATTATTTAAAAAATAAGAGATAAGTGATGGAGAGGGTATAGAGAAAAGGGACCCCTTATACACTATAGTGAAAATGTAAATTGGTATAGCCAATATGGAAAACAGTATGGAAGTTCCTAAAAAAATTAAAAATAGAACTACCATGGGATCCAGCAATCCCATTTCTGGGTATATATCTAAAGGAAATGAAATCACTATCTTGAAGAGATGTGAGTACTCCTGAGTTCATTTCAACATTATTCACAATAGCCAAGATATGAAAACAACCTAAGTGCTGTCAATGAATGAATGGGTAAAGAAAATGTGGTGTGTATGTATATGTGTGTATGTATATATGTTATATGCATATATATTCAAATATGATATAAAATATTACTCAGCCTAAAAAAGAAAGAAATCCTCCCATTTGCAACAACGGGGATGAATCTGGAGGGCATCATTAGGCTGAGTGAAATAAGCCAGACACAAAATACAAATACTGCATGATCTCACTTATATGTGGAATCCAAAAAAGTCTAATTCATTGAATCAGAGAGTTAAAAGGTGGTTACCAGGGGTAGGGCAGGGAGAGGTGAGAAAAATAGAGAGACGTTGGTCAAAGGATACATACTTTCAGTTATAAGTTTTAGAGACCTAATGTACAACATGGTAACTATGGTTAATAATAATGTATCGCATACTCGAAATTTGCTAAGAGAGTAGATCTTAATTGTCTCACCACACACACAAAAAAGGTAACGATATGAGGTGATGGATATATTAATTAGGCTGATGGTAGTAATTATTTCACAATGTATCAAATATCAAAACATCACATTGTACATCTTAAATATATACAATTTTATTTGTCAATTATACTTCAATGAAGCTGGAAAAAAAACTCAGATGTATTGTAAATCTAAATGAAAATAGTAAAAAAACAAAGGTACTAGATAATTTTTAAAGTGAATATTTTCACTCAAATAGGTACTATAGTAATAAATTTTACAGCCTATAATAATTGCTTTACATATAAAATGCTTGACAATAACTCATTCTTAGTAAAATTTGTAATTTATTAATTTGAGGGGATTCAGCTCCTTGATAAAATATAAAATAATAAATATTCTTCCCTAAAACTAACTGGTGAGAAAAGATGAAAACAATCATCTACTCAAAACTTTTAAACCAGATTATAAAGCTAAGTCGACCTGAACCCTTCACAGGTGAGGATTTCATTTCCACGGCTGCAATAATTTCATTTGTGGCCAAGTCTCAGCTCCAGGAGCAGACAGATTACCAAAGATGTTCTAGATCATTATGAAGCACATCCTGCATAAACCAATTATGATGAAATTGTCATATCACAAATGACAGCCAATTTCATGCATTTCATAGCCACTGAATTTATGTAATCACAACAGTAATAGAAATTGAACAAGAAAGATGTCATTACATATAATTCAAAATCTTAGATAGATATTTTACAAATAAAATTCTGTGGGTCAGCAAATAAGATTTTAAGAAAAATATGTTGTAGGAAAATGTAGAGATATAAATATATTGTTTAAAAATTATATTTTCATGATTACTTTTTGCTTATTTCTATCTCATTGATTCATTTTAAGAGAAAACTAACATGTAAGTTTAAATAATATATTTAATCTTTTTTCCCCTCTATATTATTTCATTCATAAAAGTGGATGATAAAATATACCAAGGTAGAAGAGCAATGCTTACAAATTTCTCACTTTCATCCTACTTTTAACCCATGGATTCTGAATGGTGTGCTATAATATACACAAAAGGAAACAGTTTAATAAACATAATTAGCAATTATTTCATGCATTTTTCAATATGAAAGCCTGTTACAAACTAAGAATTCATATGAGCTTTTCCTAAGACTGTTATTTATAGTGTGTTTGCAATAATAATAAGACCCAATCTGTTAGAAAATAAGTAAAGGACAAATTAATAACATCATCATTTTGGTCTAATGATGCTTAATGCAGTTTTAGCAATCTGCTCAAGACAAAATGTGGCCACTCAGACATAACCAATTATGCATTTGTGTGGCAGATTAAATCTTTAATGATGAATCTGATTAACATTCAATAATAAACGTACAGGCTGAGAAAATGACCAAGCTACTGCCTCAAACATCAACTAAGGCTTTGTTCAGATTGAGGTCAGACTGGTATTCCAGAAAGGTGCATTAAAATAAAAGTTTATCAAATGTGTTAACATGGATTCCCCTAAAAAAACACAATATCCTTGTTACACAAAGGTCACCTTTTTAACAGCTGACTTGTCTGATCAGTTAGGAAAATAAAAGACCAAACTTCTTTATGAGTTGTATGTATTTAATTTTTTAGAGAAGTTTTAAAGCAATTTGGTTTGCTCTCCAAACACTAAGAACATGATAAAGTCATGCCATCGGAGATTTAGTAGTCCCATTGCTTAAGTTTTTCTACCTAAGTTAAGTTTCTGAGCAACTTGAAGGGATTGTTTCACTCAGATTTATATTCCTAAAATGCCTTGGATCCAACGGGGTTTGATAATTGTTTCTTATCTAAATAAGCACTAATTAATAAAGTATGAAAGAGATTAGGTGAGGATATCTCAAACTGTATTTTTAAAATGTTTTATTGAAGAATAACATACCTATAGAAAAGTGCAGAAATAAAAAGTTAAACACATTGATTTTCACAGTGAGCACACCTATTGACCAATAACTGGGTTAAAAACACTAAACATCAAGAAACAGCATTCTAAAGGCCCCTTCTGGTCAGTATATCACTTCCTTCCAGTCCATTAGCTTCACTTTAAACACCATACATTAATTTGGCCTGTTTTTGAACTTGTGTCTGGCTTTTTATCTCAACATTATATTTGTGAAATTCTTCAATGTTTTTGAGCACAGTTATAGTTCATTCAGTCTCATTGTGCAAATAGATCACAATATGTGCATATCCATTCTACTATAATGGTAAATTTTGTATTATTTATCCATTCTACTACAGTTGCCACTTTATAGCTATAATGAATTGTGCTGCTACAAACAATCTTGTACATGTCTTTTGTTAAACATATATACACATTTCTGTCGGGCATATATCAAAAAGTATTTCTGGGGCTTAGGATATACATATATTCAATTTTATTATAAACTGTGAAACAGTTTTCCAAAATGGTTATACCAATTCACATTCCCACTAACAGTGTCATGAGAGTCTGGCTGTTCTACACTCTTGCCAATCCTTAGCATTTTTCTGCCTTCATTTTAGCCATTCTTATAGGTATATAGTGGTATTGCATCAGGTTTTAATTTGCATTTACCTGATGATGAGGTTCACATATTTATTGGCTATTTGAATACCTTCTTTTTGTGAAGTACCGATTCAAGTCTTTGGTCTACATTTTGCCTTCCAAGCCAAACTGCAACATCTGCTGAAAGTGATTATATTAACCAACATGTAAATAAAATTTGAGTTTTTATTATATTTTAATTAATTAATTAATTTTATTTTTGGCTGCATTGGGTCTTCGTTGCTGCACACAGTCTTTTCTCTGGTTGTGGCTAGCGGGGGCTACTCTTCATTGCAGTGCATGAGCTTCTCACTGCGGTGGCTTCTCTTGTTGTGGAGCACGGGCTCTAGGCTCATAGGCTTCAGTAGTTGCAGCACACAGGCTCAGTAGTTGTGGCTCGTGGGCTCTAGAGAGCAGGCTCAGTTGCAGGCTTAGTTGCTCTGTAGCATGTGGGATCTTCCCGGACTAGGGCTCGAATCCGTGTCCCCTGCATTGGCAGGAGGACTCTCAACAACTGTGCCACCAGGGAAGCCCCCTATTCTTTTTTTAAAATGTGAAAGGAATTGAAATATGTCACCATGTTTAAGTTTCTGAGCTTATAGTGAAACTGAAAAACAAACAACCAAAAATCATCACAAATGTAGGATGCTAGTGAACCAATTCATTATAATAATTGTGGTAAAGGAAGATATCAAGTATTTACCCTGACTTTCCTATCTAAACTGTACCTCTGGGAACTAAATAGCACATAAGGAGAAGTTCTTCTTCATAAAAGTACTCTGTATAAAAACCGAATGAGAGAATATCACTATTTTGCAATCCCTAATGAATTAATGGCTCTAGGTGTTGAATATCAATGGCTGTTAACACCATCAAAAGAATACAATAACACCTGTGAAGTAGATTGTTAAAAAAAATAAAAATAAAACACAACTAGGTATACTAAAAGACATAAACTTTTTTTTTGAAGAGACAGAGTGTTAAAAGCAGACTCAGATATGGCAGAGATGTTGAAATTATCATACTGGGAGCTTAAAACATATATGATAAATATATTAAGGGCTCTAATGGAAAAAGTGGACAGCATGCATGAATGGGTGGATAATACAAGCAGAGAAATGGAAATTCTAAAGATAATCTAAAGGAAATGCTAGAAATCAAGAACACTGTAATAGGAATAAACAATGCCTTGATGGGTTCATCAACAGATTGTAGACACAGGTCAGGAAAGAGTCAGTGAACTCAAAGAAATGTCAACAGAAACTTCCAAAAGTGAAATGCTAAAAGCAAAAAAGAATGAAAGAGAACAGAATATCTAAGAAATGTACAATAATTACAAAGGGTGTAACATGTGTAATGAGAATAGCACAAGGAAAAAAAAGAGAAGAAGAAATGCTTGAAACAATAATGACTGACAATTTCTCAAAATCAATGATAAACATCAAACCACAGATCCAGGAAGCTCATAAACTACTAGAGAGGAAAATTCCAGAAAACCTGCACCAAATCATATCATATTCAAACTTCAGAAAATCAAAGACAAATGGAAAATCTTGAAAGAAGCCAAAGGAAGAAAACACATTACCTATAGAGGAGCAAAGATAATAAATACATTGGACTTCTCTTCAGGAAATATGCAAGCAAGAAGAGAGTGGAGTGAAATATTTAGTGTTAAAAGAAAAAAGAAACAAACCTAGAATTCTGTATCCAGCTAAGTTATCCTTCAACAGTGAAGAAGAAATAAATACCTTCCCATGCAAACAAAAATTGAGGGAATTTGTTGCCAGTAGACAACTTTCAGCCTTTGCAAGAAATATTAGAAGAAATTCTTCAGAAAAAAAAGAAAAAAATTTGCTCAGTGTTATGGGCTAAATTGTGTTCTCCTCAAAATTCATATTTTCCCATATTTTTTTATCTACTTGCTTAGTGACTGCTCTGGAGATTACAATTAGCATCTTAAAACAATCTATTTCAGATTAATAGTATCTTAATTTTAATAATATACACCATCTTTTCTCTGATATCTCCATTCCCTCCTCCTTTGTACTATTATTACCACTCAATTTACATCTTTGTTATAAGCTCATCAACAGTTTTATAATTGTTATTTTATGTTGTTGTTATTCAAAAGAGGTAGATAAAAAGGATTATGAACAAACATACATTTACACTGTTATATATATTTATTTCTGTAGTTACTTTTACCAGTGCTCTTTACTTCTTCATGAGGATTTGAGTTACCACCCAGAGTGTTTTCATTTAGCCTGAAGGACTCCAGTTAGCACTTTTTGTTGGGAAAGTTTGCTAGTAATGAATTCTCTGTTTTTGTTCACCTGAGAATGTCAGAATTTCTCCTTCATTTAAACAATTTAAACCTTTTATTTTGAGATAATTATAGACTGATATGTAAGATACAGTAGAGAGATCCCATGACTTTTTAATTATTATTATTATTTTGTTGTTGTTGTTGGCTGCATCGGGTCTTAGTTGTGGGATCATCGTTGAGGCATGTGGGATCTTTTGTTGTGATATGTGGGCTTCTCTAGTTGCGGCACATGGATTTTCTCTCTTTAGTTGTGGCACGCGGGCTGTGTAGTTTGTGGGCTCTCTCACTGAGGTGCACAAACTCAGCAGTTGTGGTGTGAGGGCTTAGTTGCCCCACAGCATGTGGGATCTTAGTTCCCTGACCAGGGATTGAACCCGTGTCCCCTGCATTGGAAGGAGGATTCTTTACCACTGGACAACCAGGGAAGTCTTGATCCCATGACTTTTTACTCAGTTTCCCCAAGTGTAATATCTTGCAGAACTTGAGCATATCAAAACTAAGATGTTGACATTGAAACAGTCAATATGCAATATTTCCATCGTGACAAGGATCTCTAGTGTTGGCCTGTTATAGCCACACCCAATGTGCTCCCACCTGAACTTCCTCCTTAATCCCCCACTAGTCTGTTCACCACTTGAAAAGTTTGGTCATTTCAAGAATTTTATATAAGTGGAACCAAACAGTATGCAATCTTTTGAGATTGGCTTTTTACTCTGCATAATTTTCTGGAGATTTGTCCAGGTTGTTGCGTGTATCAATAACTCATTCCTTTTATTGCTGTGTAGTATTTCATAGTATGTATATAATGTTTGTTTAGTCAGCTATTGAAGAACACCTGGGTTGCTTTCATCTTTTAACCACTATGAATAAAGCTCCTATAAACATTTGTGTACAGATTTCTGGGTGAACAGAGTCTTCATTTCTCTGGGATAAATACCCAGGAGTACAATTGCTGTTATATGGGTGTTGCACCCTTAGTTTTCTTTTTTTTTTTTAATAATTAAGACAACTTTAGGAGCAGTTTTAGGGTCACAGAAAAATTGAGAGGAAGGTCAGAGATTTCACATATATTCCCTGGCCCCACACATGGATAGCCTCCCTCTTACCAACATCCCCCACCAGAGTGTACATTTGTTATAAGTGATGAACATACATTGACACATCATAATCACCCAAAGGTCCACAGTTTACATTATGGTTCACTCTTGGTGTTGCATTCTATGGGTTTGGACAAATGCATAATGATACTATAATAATTACATGTATCCATCATTATAGTATCACACTGTACTATATTATCTTTGCCATAAAAGTCCTCTGTGCTCTGCCTATTCATCCTTTCCCACCATTCCCAAACCCTGATAACAGCTTATCTTTTTATTGTCTCCATAGTTTTGCCTTTTCCATAATGTAATATAGTTGGAATCACACAGTATGTAGCCTTTTCAGATTGGCTTCTTTCACTTAGTTATATGCATTTAAAGTTCCTCAATGTCTCTTAATGGCTCAATAGTTCATCTTTTTAGTGCTGAATAATATTCCATTGACTAGATATACCAAAATTTATTTATGTATTCACCTACTGAAGGGCATCTTTTTTGCTCCCAAGTTTTGGTAATTATGAATAAAGCTGCTATAAACATCCACGTGCAAGTTTGCAACTTTTTTGAGTAAATACCAAGCAGTGCAATTGCTGGATTCTATGGTAAATATATGTTAATTTTGTAAGAAGACTGCCAAACTGTCTTCCAAAATGGCTGTACAATTTTGCATTCCACCAGCAATGAATGAATTCCTTGCTCCACATCCTCATCACCATTTGGTGTCAGTGTTCCTGACTTTGGCCATTTTAATAGGTGTGTGGTGGTATCTCAGTGTTTTGTTTTCTTGGTTTTTTTTTGCGGTACGCGGGCCTCTCACTGTTGTGGCCTCTCCCGTTGCAGAGCACAGGCTCCGGATACACAGGCTCAGCGGCCATGGCTCATGGGCCTAGCCGCTCTGCAGCATGTGGGATCTTCCCAGACCAGGGCACGAACCCGCGTCCACTGCATCAGCAGGCAGACTCCCAACCACTGCGTCACCAGGGAAGACCTCAGTGTTGTTTTAATATGCATTTTCCTAATGACATAGGATATTGAACATCTTTTCATATGCTTATTTGCCACCTGTATATCATCTTTGGTGATATGTCTGTTAAGGTCTTTGTCCCAGTTTTAAATTGGGTTGTTTTCTCCTTGTTCAGTTTCAAGAGTGCTTTGTATGTTTTGAATAACGGTTCTTTATCAGATGTGTCTTTTGCTAATATTTTCTCAAATATTAAGATAAATATTTCTCTAAAAGTCATCTCCATACCCAAGGTCATCTAGGTTTTCTCCTATGTTATCTTCTAGAAGTTTTGTACGTTAGGTTGTTTATTTGATTTTTTTCTTGTTTCTTGAGGTAGGATTGTATTGCTATAAACTTCCCTCTTAGAACTGTTTTTGCTGCATCCCATAGGTTTGGGGTCATTGTGTTTTCATTGTCATTTGTTTCTAGGTATTTTTTGATTTCCTCTTTGATTTCTTCAGTGATGTCTTGGTTATTTAGTAGTGTATTGTTTAGCCTCCATGTGTTTGTATTTTTTACAGAATTTTTCCTGTAATTGGTATCTAGTCTCATAGCATTGTGGTTGGAAAAGATATGTGATATGATTTCAATTTTCTTAAATTTACCAAGGCTTGATTTGTGAGCCAAGATATGATCTATCCTGGGGAATGTTCCATGAGCACTTGAGAAGAAAGTGTATTCTGTTGTTTTTGGATGGAGTGTCCTATAAATATCAATTAAGTCCATCTTGTTGAATATATCATTTAAAGCTTATGTTTCCTTATTTATTTTCATTTTGGATGATCTGTCCTTGGTGAAAGTGGGGTGTTATAGTCCCCTATTATTATGGTGTTACTGTCAATTTCCCCTTTTATGGCTGTTAGCATTTGCCTCATGTATTG
Source organism: Neophocaena asiaeorientalis asiaeorientalis (assembly GCF_003031525.2). Lineage (NCBI taxonomy): Eukaryota > Metazoa > Chordata > Mammalia > Artiodactyla > Phocoenidae > Neophocaena > Neophocaena asiaeorientalis. The sequence goes on along the minus strand of NW_020174560.1, from coordinate 6,094,727 downwards.
AGGTGCTCCTATGTTGGGTGCATAAATATTTACAATTGTTATATCTTCTTCTTGGATTGATCCCTTGATCATTATGTAGTGTCCTTCTTTGTCTCTTGTAATAGTCTTTATTTTAAAGTCTATTTTGTCTGATATGAGAATGGCTACTCCAGCTTTCTTTTGGTTTCCATGTGCATGGAAAATCTTTTTCCATTCCCTCACTTTCAGTCTGTATGTGTCCCTAGGTCTGAAGTGGGTCTCTTGTAGACAGCATATATACAGTCTTGTTTTTGTATCCATTCAGCCAGTCTCTGTCTTTTGGTTGGAGCATTTAATCCATTTACATTCAAGGCAATTATCAATGTGTATGTTCCTATTACCATTTTCTTAATTGTTTGGGGTTTGTTATTGTAGGTCTTTTCCTTATCCTGTGTTTCCTGCTTAGAGAAGTTCCTTTATCATTTGTTGTAAAGCTGGTTAGGTGGTGCTGAATTCTCTTAACTTTTGCTTATCTGTAAAGGTTTTAATTTCTCTGTAAAATCTGAATGAGATCCTTGCTGGGTAGAGTAATCTTGGTTGTAGGTTTTCCCCTTTCATCACTTTACATATGTCCTGCCACTCACTTCTGCTTGCAGAGTTTCTGCTGAAAGATCAGCTGTTTACCTTAGGGGATTCCCTTGTATGCTATTTGTTGCTTTTCCCTTGTTGCTTTTAATATTTGTTCTTTGTATTTAATTTTTGATAGTTTGATTAATATGTGTCTTGGCATGTTTTTCCTTGGATTTATCCTGTATGGGACTCTCTGCACTTCCTGAACTTGATTGACTATTTCCTTTCCCATGTTAGGGAAGCTTTCAACTATAATCTCTTACATATTTTCTCAGACCCTTTCTTTTTCTTCAAATGTTGGTGCGTTTAATGTTGTCCCAGAGGTCTCTGAGACTGTCTTAAATTCTTTTCATTCTTTTTTCTTTATTCTGCTCTGTGATAGCTATTTCCACTATTTTATCTTCCGGGTCACTTATCTGTTCTTCTGCCTCAGTTATACTGCTATTGATCCCTTCTAGAGAATTTTAAATTTCATTTATTGTGATGTTCATCATTGTTTGTTTCCTCTTTAGTTCTTCTTGGTCCTTGTTAAACATTTCTTGTATTTTCTCCATGCTATTTCCAAGATTTTGGATCATCTTTACTAGCATTACTCTGAATTCTTTTTCAGGTAGACTGCCTATTTCTTCTTCATTTGTTTGGTCTGGTGGGTTTTTGCCTTGCTTCTTCATCTGCTGCATATTTCTATGTCTTCTCATTTTGTTTAACTTACTGTGTTTGGGGTCTCCTTTTCACAGGCTGCAGGTTCGTAGTTCCCGATGTTTTTGGTGTCTGCCCCCAGTGGGTGAGGTTGGTTCAGTGGCTTTTGTAGGCTTCCTGTGGAGGAGACTGGTGCCTGTGTTCTCGTGGGTGGGGCTGGATCTTGTCTTTCTGGTGGGTAGGGCCACGTCCAGTGGTGTGTTTTGGGGTGTCTGTGACCTTATTATTACTTTAGGCATCCTCTATGCTAATGGTTAGGGTTGTGTTCCTGTCTTACTAGTTGTTTGGCATGGGGCATCCTGCACTGGAGCTTGCTGGCTGCTGGGTGGAACTGGGTCTTAGCGTTGAGATGGAGATCTCTGGGAGAGCTCTCGCTGATTGATATAACGTGGGGCTGGGAAGTCTCTGGTGGTCCAATGTCCTGAACTTGGCTCTCCCACCTCAGAGGCTCCGGCCTGACACCAGGCTGGAGCACCAAGACCCTGCCAGCCACACGGATTGATGATGTAGCTCCCCGGAGAGAGTTGTTGGTCTCTGTAACTTATAGGTTGGATTTTAATGACAGGAAAAGACATCAGAAGCCTTGTTGGCCAGAACTTCAAAACACCTGCTCACCTCAACCATTTCTCACTGTTGCACCACCACCATCATCTCAATGCCACTCAACACCATCCTTGTCCACGTGCTGTTTCATTCACATCTGCATGAAGAGGAGGAGGAGGATGGCTGTGGACTGGACGGGTGGAGAAGATGGCCAAAGAAGATAGCACGTGGTGACAACAGGCCAGCTCTCACTCAGGCCCTCTGCAGGCACTACACACCTTATTTTCTGATTTTAGAATGGAATGACCCGTTGGGGTTCTCTGGGGTCTTGCCCCTTGGCAGACAAGGGGTTGCGCAGCAGAAGCTGCATAGCCACAGCCATCTGGAACCCTGGTGGGCTGCAGAGTCTGTCCGCTTTTTTCTGGTTAGCCCGGCTAGGGGCTTATCAATTTTTGATATTTTCAAAGAAGCAGCTTTTGGTTTCATTGATTTTCTCTATTTTCTATTTTCAATTTCATTGATTTCTGCTCTAATTATTATTTTTCTTCTGCTTTTTCCTACTCTCTTAAGATTGAAACTTAGATTTAAATTTTTAGATCTTTTTTTTTCTTATAAATGTATTCAATGCTACATTTTTTTTCCTAAGCACTGATTTCAGTGCATCCCACAAATTTTGATAAGTTGTTTTCATTTTCATTTAGTTCAAAATATTTAAAAATTTCTCTTGAGATTTCTTCTTTGACTCATATGTTATTTAGAAGTGTGTTGCTTAATCTCCATGTATTTGGGGATTTTCCAGTTATCTTTCTGTTATTGATTTCTATTTTAATTCCACTGTGGTCTGAGAGCAGATATTGTACGATTTCTATTTTTTTTAAGTGTGGTCTATTTTGGTGAATGTTCATTCTTAGTTTTTAAAGAAAATTCCAAATTGTTTTTGAGAGTGGTTTTACTATTTTATACTACCACAGCAATGTAGGAGTGATGCAGTTTCTCTGCATTCTCACCATCATTTGTTAACACAATTTAAAACTTTTAGTCTCTTTTTTGTTGTTTATTTATTTTTTGGCTGTGTTGGGTCTTCCTTTCTGTGAGAGGGCTTTCTCTAGTTGCGGCAAGTGGGGGCCACTCTTCATCGTGGTGCGCAGGCATCTCACTATTGCGCCTCTCTTGTTGTGGAGCACAGGCTGCAGACACGCAGGCTCAGTAGTTGTGGCTCATGGGCCCAGTTGCTCCACAGCATGTGGGATCTTCCCAGACCAGGACTCGAACCCGTGTCCCCTGCATCAGCAGGCAGACTCTCAACTACTGTGCCACCAGGGAAGCCCCTAAAAATTTTAGTCATTTTGATAGGTATGTAGTGATATCTCATTTTGGTTTAATTTGCATTTCTCTAATGGTTAATGCTGTCAAATGTCTTTCCATGTGCTTTTTTGTCATTTGTATATCTTCCTTAGTGAAATATCTCTTCATGTCTTTTGCCCAAATTCTAATTGGATTGTTTGCTTTTTACTGTTGAGAGTTCTTCATATATTTGAGATAGTAGTCCTTGGTCAGAAATGTGGTTTCAGATATTTTCTCCCACACTATAGCTTGAATTTTCATTCTAAGAGGGTCTTTTGCAGAGCAAAAAATTTTAATGAAGTCCAATTTATTAATTTTTCCTTTTATGAATCATGCTTTTGGGGTAAAGTCTAAAAACTCTTTTCCTAGCTCTGAATCCCAAAGATTTTACTATGACTTTTTTCCCTAAAAGTTTAATAGTTTACATTTAAATTCTTGATCAATTTTGAGCTAAATTTTGTATAAGATGTGAGGTTTATGTCAAGGTTTGTTTTATTTTGCCTATGGATGTCCAATTGCTCTAGCCCCACTTGTTGAAAAGGTAATCTTTCTTCCATTGAATTTCTTTTGCATATTTGTCAAAAATTAGCTGGGCATATTTGCATGGATATATTTATGAATTTTCTACTCTGTTCCATTGACGTATATGTCTATTCCTCCACTAATACCACAAGGTCTTCATTACCGTAGGTATATAGAAAGTCTTGAAATCAAGTAGACTGACTTCTTCCACTTTATTCTGCTTTTTCAAAATTGTTTTAACTATTCCAGTGCCTTTGCCTTTCCATACAGATTTTAGAAAAACTTTGTCAACTAAATCCTTGTTGGGATTTTGACGGGAATTGTATTAAACCTGTACATCAATTTGGGGATAACTGAAACATTGCATCTTCCAATCAATAAACATGTTATATCTATTTATTTTAGATCTTTGATTTCTTTCATCAGCTTCTTTCATGTCAGACTTTTATGCTGCATAGTTTCTAGCATACAAGTCTGATACATGTTTTGTTAGATTTACATTTAAGTATTTCATTTTTTGAGCAATTATAAATGGTATTGTATTTTAAACTTTGGTGTCCACATGTTCATTACTAGTATATAGAAAAACAATTGACTTTTATATACCTGTCTTGTATCTCATGACCTTGCTGAACTCATTAGTTTTAGGAGATTGTTTTTGTTTTTTGTTTGTCTTTGTTTTTTTAATCCCTTGGAATTTCCACGTACAAAATAATTTAATATTCAAACATCTCCATTTTTTATGGAAAGTTTGGCTGCATATAGAATTTTTAATTGATAGTGTTGTTCTTTCAACATTTTGAAGACATTATCCCACTGCCTCCTAGCTCCCAAGGTTTCTGATAAAAAAATCAACTCTTAGTTTACTGAGCATACATTGTATATGTTGTTCTTGCTGCTTTCAATATTTTCTCTTTGTCTTTGACTTTTGTCAATTTGATTATGATGTCTCTAAGTGTAGATCTTTTGAGTTTATCCTATTTAGAGTTGGTTGAGCTTCTTAGATCTGTAAATTTTCAGATTTAGAAATTTTCAGCCATTATTATTTTAAATGACTTTCCTCTACCTTACTATTTTCCTTCTCCTTCTAGAACTTCCATTATGCATATGTTGTAATACCTGATGGTGTCCCACAGGTTTTTGAAGCTGTTAATTTTCTTCATTCTTTTAAATTTGTTTTTTATACTGGGAATCTCTATTGACCCATCTTCAAGTTTGCTGATTCTTTTCTCTGCCAGCTCAAATGTGTTATTAAGCCAGTCTAGTGAATTTTTCAATTTATTGCTCTTTTTAACTCCAGGATGTTGATTTGGTTTTTTTTTTTTTTCTAATAATTTCTATGTGTTTGTTGGTATTCTCTGATTTCATGGAATAATATTGCTATACTTTCATTTAACCCTTTAGACATGGTTTCCTTTAATTCTATATATAGATATAGTAGACAAAGACTTTCAATTAGTATATATATACATTATATATATCAGTATATATATTATATTTTCAATTGGTATATATATTTTATATATACTAATATATAATATGTATATCATATATTATATGTCTACTTCATCTATAAAGACTTTCAATTAGTATATATATTATATATTATTAGTATATATGTATTATATATTATAAAATATTATATATGAAATTATATATTATAATTTAATATATTAATATATATAATTATGATCATAATTATATATATTATGTATAAATATTATATATATTATTAGTATATATATATATATATATATTTAGTCTTTGTCTACTAAATCCAAAATCTGGGGCAGCTTAAGGATATTTTCTTGGCTGCTTTTTATCCTGTGCATTTTGCCACAATTCCGTTTCTTTTCATATCTAGTAATTTTTTGTTGAAAACTGGATATTTTAGGTAAGTAACAACTCTGGCATTTGGTCCATTCCTCCCTAGGGTTTGTTGTTGTTGTTGATTTGTTTAGTAACTTTTGTGGTCTAAATGTGTAGGTTCTGTATTCCCTGCCACTGAGTTCTCCTCCAGCTTCCCCCCCCAACCCTTTTAAGTTCTTAAACTTTTTTTTTTTAAGCCTGGGTTCCTAGTAGTCACTTCTAGGTCACTATAATTTAATCATCAGTTAATAACCAATCAAAAGATTTCCTAAAATACCTTGACTTTTATGTTTTCCACCCTTTGCCAAGGGAATCTGTGTAAGAAGGGATAACTTCAAACTTCAGGCAGTTTATAAGACAGACCTACCCTTCACTTCCTTCTTGTGTAGGACCTCAAAGTCACCTAGAGATGATTGACTGAGGCTTTCTCCTTTCCCATGTCTTTCATAAACAAGCACATAGACTTGTTCATGTGTGCAGCCTTTTAAATCCCCAGGAATACAACATAAGTTTTCAAAGTTCCCTATGGCTTTCTGCTTCTCCAGGATTTCCTGCTAAATTCCTGGCTAGACTCTTTACTCCAACTGAAATCAAAGCCTTAGGTAGTTCTAAGGTTGCTAGAAAGTAGCTATTCTTTCAGTAATGTCCTAGAGGAAGGGATTTGTCAGTGTTTTTAAAATTTTCACTCATTTAAATCAAATAACTACAACACTCTGGGAATACGTATTTCCTAGGGATCCGGAAATTCAAACAAAATCTTCACTGTGCTGTGGGGTTCTTAATGATTATTTTAATTGTGGTAAAATACAAATAACGTAAAATTTACCATCTTAACTATTTTTAAATGTACAGTTTAGTAGTGGTAAATATATTCACATTGTTGTGCAACCCATCTTTGGAACTTTTCAGTTTGCAAAACTGAAACCCTATACCCATTAAACAACTCTTCATTTTCCCCCTCCCTCAGCCACTGGCAACCACCATTCTACTTTCTATTTTCTAAGAGTTTAAGTGTAATCAAGTGTAATCATAAGGCATTTTTCTTTTAGTGACTGGCTCGCTTCACTTAGCATAATCTCAAGGTAATATGTCAGTTTCTTTCCTCTTTAAGGTTGAATATTCCATTGTGTATATATACCACTTAAAAAAAAATCTTTATTGGAGTATAATTGCTTTACAATGGTGTGTTAGTTTCTGCTTTATAACAAAATGAATCAGCTATACATATACATATATCCCCATATCTCCTCCCTCTTGCATCTCCCTCCCATCCTCCCTATCCCACCACTCTAGGTGGTCACAAAGCACCGAGCTGATCTCCCTGTGCTATGCAGCTGCTTCCCACTAGCTGTTTTACATTTGGTAGTGTATACATGTCCATGCCATTCTCTCACTTCATCCCAGTTTACCCTTCCCCCTCCCTGTGTTCTCAAGTACATTCTCTACATCTGCGTCTTTATTCTTGTCCTGGCCCTAGGTTCTTCAGAACCGTTTTTTTGTTTGTTTTAGATTCCATATATATGTATTAGCATACAGTATTTGTTTTTCTCTTTCCGACTTACTTCACTCTGTATGACAGTCTCTAGGTCCATCCACCTCACTACAAATAACTCATTTTCGTTTCCTTTTATGGCTGAGTAATATTCCATTGTATACATGTGCCACATCTTTTTTATCCATCTGTTGATGGACACTTAGGTTGCTTCCATGTCCTGACTATTGTAAACAGAGCTGCAATGAACACTGTGGTACATGACTTTTTGAATTATGGCTTTCTCAGGGTATATGCCCAGTAGTGGGATTGCTGGGTCATATGGTAGTTCTTTTTTTAGTTTTTAAAGGAACCTCCATACTGTTCTCCATAGTGGCTGTATCAATTTACATTCTCACCAACAGTGCAAGAGGGTTCCCTTTTCTCCACACCCTCTCCAGCATTTATTGTTTGTAGATATTTTGATGACGGCCATTCTGACCCCTGTGAGGTGATACCTCACTGTAGTTTTGATTTGCATTTCTCTAATGATTAGTGATGTTGAGCATCCTTTCATGTGTTTGTTGCCAATCTGTATAATTTCTTTGGAGAAATGTCTATTTAGGTCTTCTGCCCATTTTTGGATTGGGTTGTTTGTTTTTTGATATTGAGCTGCATGAGCTCCTTGTAAATTTTGGAGATTAATCCTTTGTCAGTTGCTTCATTTGCAAATATTTTAACCCTCAGAATGGGAGAAAATATTTGCAAATGAAGCAACTGACAAAGGATTAATCTACCACATTTGCTTTATCCATTCATCTGCCAATGGACATTTATGTTATACCACCTCTTGCCTGTTGTGAATAATGCTTCTATGATTAAATTAATGAATGTACAGCTATCTCTTCAAGACTCTGCTTTCAATTCTGTTGGATATATCCAGAAGAGGTTGTGCTATATCATATAGTAATTCCAATTTTTAATTTTTTAAGGAGTAATGTTGCTTTTTAATTGAGGTTTAGAGAGGTCAGTCCTCTCCAGTGACTAAAACTGAGAGCTTTTCATGGTTACTGCACTATTGTGAAGGACAGGGGATGGGTATAGCCCCATGTTAAAATGTCACTGACACTGTTTTCTTACTGAGGTAATTTTTCTTGGATAGATGATTTTTTTCAGTTCATTCTGTGGCTTTGCTACATTTCCAGAGTTCTGTAGTAGCTGTAAGTTGTTTTGCTGGTATTTTCATTATTTTTGTGGGAGAGTGAGTTTGTCAAGATCCTCATTCCACCATTCCAGAAGTTGATCTCCTATATTGTTTTAATTATTTTTAACTTTGTTGTATGTTTTTAACATCTGTAAAGGTGAGATTCCTTCATTAGTTATTATATTTGAATCAGTTAAACCTATACCTTAATTTGTAAAGAACTGACATCTTCACATTTATTTTTCTCATCCTATAACACAGTATCTATTTAAAGCTTTTATCCTCAAACTTCTCAGCCTCTATGTCATTTACATATGTACACAATTCCATCAGTAGTAGCTCTCATTATGTAGAAATTCTTGGGAGTAGATGTTCACACTCTTCCCTCCACTTGAAAATCACTGCTTAAAGATCATTCAGAGAGGGGCTTCCCTGGTGGCACAGTGGTTGAGAGTCCGCCTTATTTTATTTACTTTATATACAGCAGGTTCTTATTAGTTATCTATTTTATAGATATTAGTGTATATATGTCAATCCTAATCTCCCAATTCATCCCATCACCACCACCGTCTCCCCCCAACCTCTCTTTCCCCCCTTTATGTCCATACGTTTGTTCTCTACACCTGTGTCTCTATTTCTGCCTTGCAAACAGGTTCATCTGTACCATTTCTCTAGATTCCACACATATGCGTTAATATACGATATTTGTTTTTCTCTTTCTGAAGGACTTGCATTCTTAAACATTTATTTATATACTCATTAAGAAATATTTGAAATAATTAGTTTGAAATTATGGAGCTAGTATGCAAGCTTAAGATTAAAATAGAAAAACTGAATCAGGCAATTATTTAAAATAATTACTAAAACATTTAAGTGATCAATTATAATATAGTTGCTTAATCATTTAACTAAAGATTACTAAGACTGTGTGAATGGTTTCTCAGGTGTATTAAGGTATCTTCTAAACAGTCTAAAAGTTTACAAAGACAAATTCTAAGGATAACACCAAAATTTCTGAAGCTTTAATGAAATATGAGTAAAGGATGAATTAAAAAGAGCTTTTTAAAATCATTTATTTAGAACTAACTTTTTCTTTCCTTAATACAAACCAAACTGGGAGATGTGAAAGAAAGCAGGTTTTTACCAGTTCCCTACGGATCATTACTCTTGTTGCTCTTTGAATGCAACTTGAGATTTTTGGTTCATCCTTCATTCTGCTTTAGAGATATTGCCATGGCAGTGATACAGTGATCCCAGGGTATGCTTAGTTCTTAGGAAGAAGTGCTATCTTAACTGAGGAGGATTTGTATGCCTTCGATTGACACAATGTTCTAATAGTTGCCAAATAGGATGCAAGTGTTTGCTATAATATTTTGGAGTTTTTTCCCTCCAGATTTTCTTACTCACCACTGAATTACTCTTGGTTTTCTAATGCTGTCCAGTGAAATAAAGGTTTCAAGCTATATACATGTAGGTCTATAATCAAACCATATATGTGAACTGCAAAAACATTCCTACTACCTTTTCTATTGACATAAGAGTGTTATACCACCTAAAACAGACAAGATATTGTTATGGTGTAATGTGATTTTTTTTATTGATGCAGTCATTTAAAGAGTACTAGTATTCAAGTACTAATTTAGTATAAATAGGAGCAAAAAAATAGAGAGGGTTATAAATAGGCATAAATGAGAGAAATAAGGCAATAAGAAAAAACAGATTTACAGAAAATGTTTAAAAACTAATATCATTCAGTGGGTGTTTTAAAGATAAAAGGAAAAAGGGAGATGTTAAGAATTGTAAATCAGAGAAAATGTAGTTTGTTTATCCTGCATGGTAATAAAAATATAAAAAAATATATCTTCTACAAGCTATTAAGGTACATATGATGCATCTAGGTTAAAAATATTAACATCTCTAGAGAACACCTCATTTTCCTCAATAAGATGCCAACAATAGCTATAAAAACCACCCTCAGTAAAGACAGAAACAGCAGAACTAATCTTTCATTTGCATGTAGTACCTTTACACAGTCATTTCAGATTTTAGATCTCCAAATATCTTCAATGCTTAAAAAGAATCATTATATTAAAACAAGCAAAAAAAATCTGAATTTTGTTGTGCTACTATTAGGTAAGATTAAACAAGAGAATAAAAAGTGAGTTATGTCTCAGCAACACAGGTGATGGTTATGTTCGGTTAACATATGATAAATGATATAATTTCCTAACTCACTAATAAAGTGTGTGATATGGATGGATATGATATAGGCATAACTATAAAAGAGAAAGCCATATTTGAAAGCTAATCCCCAGTGGTCCCAACCAAAATAAGGTTATGCTTACCCTCCTGTCTAAATTTCTTATCAGGCAAGACAATGGAACAAAACCTTGTTACAAAATCTTTATTCCATTTCCAGTTAGGAAGAGTAAATTAAAAGAAATAAAATATATAACCCTGCCAGAACTTTTCAATGTCCCCATACTGCCAATTTTACCTTCCTTGGAAGAAAGACTAGCTCTATTTTTTTCCCACAGAGAAGTATTAATTATAAGGCATAATTCACCAGCCCACCAAGGAATAGTACTTAACTATGGTCTTCCTGTGAGCATTCAATTAACTGTATGCTTATAAATGGCATTTCCTCTGAATCTGTATTGAAACTCACCTTATAAAATCCACAGCAGTAGAGCATTTCTTGTTGCTAAGGGACTATGATACCATTTCATGATGCTAAAACAGGAACATTATAGTTTAAATTGTTCATATACCTAGCTATCATCAGACAACTTAAAAACTAAAATGGTAAATGTTCTAACCTCTAATTTTGCTAATGCTGGGATAATGGAAGATCCTGTTCTTTTTAATAACTAAAGACTTCTAAAGCAATATTAATAACAATACTAATGTACCATTATTATCATTATGATTATTGTTGCATGAGCTCTTGCATCATCATTCCAGGCACCATTCTAAGTGGTTTATAGGAATTAACTCATTTAATCCTTAAAAGAACCGTATTGATTAGGTATTATTATTTCCCCAGTTTTGCACAAAAATAAACTAAAGCACAGAGAAATTAAGTAACTGGCTCTAGGTCATGGAGCCAATAAAGAGGCAGAAGTAGAATTTGATATCCAACCAGTCTCACTCACTGCAGAGTTCACATTCTTACCTGCCACACTATATTACACTAGGAAAATATTTTTAAAAATCGTACTACACTTGGTTACCTGGGATTTTACTTTTTTAAGTGATGTTATTCATAGTTCTTTAAGAACATACTTAGTCTTATTCATAGAACATATTTGGTGAAAGTACTTCCATCCTCTGATGGAACTGTAAAGTCTATAACAAATTGCTTACATTACTATAACAACTTTGACTCTGCTTGGTTTAGGATGTGTGCTGCCAGTGTACCTTGAATTGGAAATCCGATCCTTATCTTACAAGGCTGATCTTTGGCTCATGTCTTTGTCTCCAATGTATATTTCATCCTGATTAGGCTTAAATGAACAGATTAAAAAACACACAGAGATAAGACAATTACTTTAATAACGCAAATTTTTAAAGTAGAATTTCACTGCAATATGGAAGCACAACGTGTCTCATTTTTCTATGCTGCCATACTAAATGGCTTTTTAGTTTTACCTTTAATACTTCTGCTTTAATGCCAGATACTAAAGTACTATACTAGGAATAGCTCATCTTTAATAGTATACATACTTTATATATTTTTTAATTAAAAGAGAGAATGGGCCTTATTAATTATATTTTTCATCAGCATAGCAGTATAGTTATGCATAAGCAGCTCCATATTAAATTTCAAGGACAAAAATATATAAACTTACCCTTGATTCAGCAAGGTTTCTAGGGTCACTTATTTCAGCACCAATTAAAGGACACAGGAATAGAGACTGGTTGATACAATTTCTACACTGCAGGTAGATGGTTAAAGAACATTCTTCCATATTCCAGATGGCATTTAAAGATAAACCTGTCTCCATGCCTACAGAAAATTTAAAAAGGCCTTTCATAAACCCTGAACTACCAGATTCAACATCTCAATTTCACTTATAAAAGTCTAATAGAAAGTGAACCGCATGTTAAGACTGTTTTTGAAACCATTAGTTTAACGTATTTTTTTAAAAAAGGGAAAATTTTAACGTTAATGATCTTTAGTCTAACATAGACAAGTACAGAAAATAAGTTTACAAAAAGAGTCATTGCTTACACTTGCTAATGTCTATTGTGTAAATTCATTATTTAATTTTACTCTCATAGCAACTCTGAGGTAAGTATTATTGCCCTCATTTTATGGATAAAGAAACTGGGTTTCAGGGAGTATAAGTTAAAGTTAGAAAACAGTAGGCTGGGATTTAACATGTCCAAATCCAAAACTCATGCGCGATCCCTTCGGCTTAGTGCCCTCCTAAGAATCAAAATTGTTTTCAAGAGAAAAATGTAATTCTTTGCTTTCAAATAAAACCATGTATAATTGAGAGACCTATGAACAAATGTCTATAGTCTATTGTACAATAAGAATAATCTGTTTACATTAATTGTGAACTGGTACCTCTAAAAATTTTAACACCAGTTAGTTTTAAAACAGAAATTTGATTATCACATAAAAATATGAGAATGCAATCTTTCCCGTAATAGAAGCTATAATAGAAAATACATGAAGATTCATATTCTAAGAGAAGACTATTTTAAAAGAATATTACTTTAAATGCAAATAGTTCCTCAGCAATTAGAAAAAGCAAAGTGATTTTGCTCAAGCTTCTACACTGTAATATGTCTGTGGGAGTAGCATTGTTCCTTTTACAGTACATTCATAACAATAATAGGTATCACCATTATACATCTGCTTTCAGGACAAAAAGTTTCTCCATATTCTTTAGTTGAACTATCCACCAAACAAACCTCAAATATGCAAGGACAATATTTTATGTTGGACTGACTTTTTAATAAAGTGAGTAAAACTCCAAGTTTTTATGAAGTGAGAGCTCCAGGGGTTAAATGAGCATTCGCTATCTTTGGTAGGAATTAATGGTGCTATACAACAGGTGTTCAGTTATGGCGGAGAGAAGACAATAGATCAAGACAGAACCTCTCCTATACACTCCACTCTCCCAATCTCTTTTGGGACTGAATTGCATTTGTGTCTGGAAGTCACTGAAAAAAGTGTAGTGGAAACTGAGAATGAGGAGACATTGCATGATGTAGCTAGGAAAAAAAATTAACAACATAGCCTTTCACTTCAAGCTTAAGGGTATACAGATGAAATGGGAAGGATTTGTGTAATGATAAGACTATGAATCTACGCAGAGTTGTAGTTCTCAAAAAAACTTCTTATAGTCTTCCATATTACACTAAGCCCAAAAGTTCTTAACAACCTCATATTCATTTTTTTTTATATTCATTTTTTGATAAATGAGTACATTCTCGCAAGAAAGAATTTCCAATTCCAGAAAAAAATATTGAAATTGGTCAAAGCTGCAAAATACTAAAGGGACATTATTAGAACCATATGATCTGACCATGTTTCTGCAGACATTTGTAACCTAAGTAAACATTCAGACTTGTCATGAATGGTCCACCTTTGAGGGGGTAGCAGCAGGGAAAATCCCAAGTTATAGTTTTAAGTGTTTTTTATGCTTAAGTATTGAATGAACGGATATTATCACAGAACTTATGACTCTCAGTTTTTAAATGGGTAGAAAAGAAAGTTTAGATGAATCCACTGATGTTGAAAATGGGTAAATAATAGATGCTTGGTTATCTGAAGACAGGACTTTGGAATAAAAGTAATGTTTCTACCTGGCCATATTGCTTCTAGGAATGAGTGGAGTTTAGGATTATTTCTGAGTGAGTGCAGGGCCTGGGATAAATCATAATGTGTGGCCTAGTCCCTTCTACCCAACATTAAAAACAGGTATTGGCAGAATAAAAATGAACATGATGAACAGGCTTGAAAGTGGCCAAGAAATTGTAAAAGGGCAGTAGACAACCTGAGACTTATTTATGCAAAAGAAAAAGGACTTGGGTTTATAGGTCATTTGTTTGTATATAATAAGCATACATCCCATTGTTTTTTAGGAGGAGCTGGTGGAACCCAGTACCTTTTATCCTATAGGTTGCTTCCATGAGTTACTGCCCATCCTTTACCCAGGTCAAGACGGTCAACACATGCATGAGATCTGGATTTGTAGCCCTTGGGAATATTTTTTGGGAGTCATTATCAGACACAGATAGATCAATGCCTCATCTGTCCCAATGTGACATTTCTTATTTATACATTTTTGTTTTGAACAGAGTTTGAGATTCTGTTTTATCTTTTCTTCCTTTGCAATTCTTGAGACAGTGGAACTTATTTTAAAAAGCGAATTAAAAATTGCTTTTCATTTTAGTAGTCACATGAAAATGAAAAAGGTGCCTTATTTACACCTGAAGACTTTAGAAAACAAGGAAGCTATGTAGTCATTAAGTTTACCTTCATTATTCACTGAAGTCTGATAAACCATTTATGTGGCTTTTAAATGGTTAAGGGCAGCAATGTCATTGGTGACATAAATTTTTTTCTTCTGATCTGTACTCAACTCAGTTAAGCAAAGGCATAAGGATTTTGTACAATTTAACATTCAGAAAGATTCTTTGGAGTCTCATCAGCATGGTATTCTTAGAAAAAGCTTTCCAAAAAAATTCCTAAGAAAAGAATAAGATGAAAAGTATTTAGGAAAGGCATAGCACACTAACAATGATATTAGTTTCCTAAAAGCAAACAAACAAACAAAAAACTACTGGATGAAGTAATTTATTAAGGTGTTTGTATATGTATGTCAATCAGAAGACAACTCAATGGAGAATTATTGCACATAGCGGTAACAATAAAACAAGTATATTATCATTAAAATATATTATCAGCAATATGTACTGCTTCTCATAAAAAACTCTTTAGTTAGATGAAGTCCAAAGAATGAGATTGAGTGGCTTTATAACTGGTATCTTAATTTTTATATTCTTAGTTGTCTAAAATTGTACCTTTCTCTTAGAGTGCCTTGAGAAAGAGGCTAAGTTAATATGAACTAAACTATGTTAAAAACCGTGTGGCGTGTTGCTATCAATGACCTTTGTCTAGGTACTAAAGCACTCTGGGCCTCAGTTACCTCATGTTTAATATAAGGGAAGTAGATGACTTCTAAAGTTCTGGCCTACTCTAGAATATTAAAACAGTAATAAAAGTATAGTAAACAAATAAAAGCAGTACTTAACTAGAAGTTGCCAGTCTCAAGATAACATGATTCAGTTCAGTTTGTGGAACTAAACAGTGCCATAAATTGGGTACTTACTATTTTAAAGCATGTACCAGATGCAAGAGTGCCAAAGCAAACAAGGTCTTAATTTGTACAAACATACAAGTCTGGTACAAAAGACAGAAGCAAAAATAAACAACTTAATGTTGAAAATACTATGTTGAAGTTGTGCACTGCAGGGGGGAGCAAGAAAGTTAGATGAAGTATACTTAATGCATTTGGGAGGACATGGTAAGTTTTCAGAGGACTAATGCCTTAGTTGAACTTCTCAAGATGAGTATGAGTTTGTCAGGTAAAGGAGAAGGGAACTCTGCACAGATGGAAGAACATTAGCACAGGCAATGGATGTGAAACAGCATGGTTTGTTTTAAAAACTATTCTTAAGTATAAAGTTAGCACAGGGTGCCAGGAGATGAGGTTGGAGACGTTAGCAGAGACCAGATCACAAAAGTCTGGTATGTCTTAGAAAACAAACTTATGGTTACCAAAGGGGAAAGGGCAGGGGGATAAATTAGGAGGCTGGGATTAACACATACACACTACTATATATAAAATAGATAACCAACAAGGACCTACTGTATAGTACAGGGAACTGTACTCAGTATCTTGTAATAACCTATAAGGGAGAAGAACCTGAAAAAGAACATATATATATATGTTATATATATATATTAAACTGAATGTGCTGTACACCTGAAACTAACATGACATTGTAAATCAACTATACTTCAATAAAATGAAAAAAAAGTCTGTTATGTTTTCATGTAGAGTTTTGACTTGATCTTGTATATAAAAAGATTTTAAACAGGTGAGTGAAGTGATTTGTTCTTTAGACTAGTTAAATGGCAACAAAGTAGAAGGGGGACTTTCGGTGATGGACTGGTGGCAAAGTGACTAGTAAAGAACTATTACACTAGTCTAGGACTTCCCTGGTGGTCCAGCAGTTAAGACTCCATGCTCCCAATGCAGGAGGCCTGGGTTCGATCCCTGGCCAGGGAACTAGATCCCGCATGTTGCAACTAAAAGATCCCATATGCTGCAAGTGAAGATCCAGCATGCCGCAACTGAAGATCCCACACGTGGCAACGAAGATTCCACGTACTGCAACTAAGACCCGGTGCAGTCAAATAAATAAATATTTAAAAAAACACAACCATTATACTAGTCTAGAAAAGAGATTATGAAGGTCTGAATTAATGCAGTCACTGTGAAGATGGAAAGAAGGGGATAGTTGAGCGATATTGCTCAACTCAAAAACTTGGATGACCTGATATTTAATATTTAGAGAACTAGATGGATGATGGTGCCACCAGTGAAACAGGAAGAGCAGGTTTCAGAAAAGAATTGTTTTATACAAATTGAGTTTGAGATGCTATGGGATATCCAGGATGTTGAGCAGTCAGCTGGATGATGGGTCAGGAATCATTAGCAAGTAGTTCAAAACAGGATACGATTATCCAGAGGAAGCATATCAACTGGGAAGGGAGCAGGGGTGAGAAAAGAAGCAACATGTAAATTTAGTCCAGTTACTGGTGGGTTAGGGAAGGGAGGGGAACTAGTCAGGGAAAATACATGAGCTGAAAAGCAATGCTGAGAATCCAATCAAGACTAGAAGCCATCTACTGTAGTGGCACCAATCCACACTACTATACATAAACTTCAGCAGTGCTCAACTTTCCAGTGTAGTAACAGCAAAGACAAACTGATATTAAACTAGGTTTGGGGATTCTGCAGGACTGGGATAGAATGACAAAGGTGGATAGGAGTTCAGGACACCAGCGGGAGAATAGTTCCAGTGACTGATTATGAAGTCCAAACCTGGAAGTAAGGAAGAAAGACTGAAGGAAGGAGGCTGATAAGCTGGGAGAAAACTGAGGGAGTAGGTAAAGGAGGAGGAATGGAGTAGGGTGTATTCAATGGAAAAGGGTAGATGAAATGGAGGTAAAATCATAGGAGTTGAAGTCAGAAACTGAGGCTTTGGTATTAGGTATGCTGGTAAGGTGTTAAGAAACTGGAATTGAAAGTTATGACACTTTGGTACTAGTTCTGACTCGAATGTCACTAGTTAGCTATGTTACCCAAGGTAATGTTAAGCTTTTTGAGTTGTTTTAAGGAGATTCCTTTTTTCATCGAAAAATATTTACTAAGCACGTACTACGTGTCAAGCAGTATACTATTCTCCAGGATGGTTTCTACCCTCAAAAAGCTAATACTCCTTAATGGATGTTAATGTACCTTCATTTAATATTATTAAAATGTTGTAAAATTATTCTGGAAAATGCCCCTTAGGATAAAAAGTAGGATCGTGAGGCTTGCTTTCAGAATTCCAAGACTATACCTTTCATAGAGAGATTCTGGAAAACAAAAGTGGACTAATAAAATCAATACAAAGCACAAAAATATGTCAACCAAGACCTTGATTGTGGTCTCATTACAATGTTTTATTTTCCTCATTTATAAGAATGAGGATAATACCACCTGTGTTGCTGACTTTGGCAGGCTATTTTGAGAACCAAATGAACTAACAGTTGTCAAAGCTCTATGATACACTATACTACATGCTATACTCTAAGGCACTACAGATGTACTTGTTATGTTCTTGTTTTCTTCTGTTTGGGTAAGTTAACACTCAATAATCCAGAATAGAGAGGTTTAGAGATCTGAAGATGGGCACTTCAGGAAACGTAGCATATCCTGAAATTCCTCAAGAATATATTTTAAAATTGAGCATTTTTCCATTAAAATTAAAAAAAATCTGTTAAGAATTTTCCTGTTAAACAGATTATGCTGTTAACTTACAGATCCTCTATAATCTTAATTGTGCTTAACAGTATGCATATACTCAACAAACACTGCCTTGCCTGTATTACAGCTCCTATCACATTGTACTATAAATGTTTACTTATATGTGAATTAGGCTGTGAATTCCTAGTAGATATATCCTCGTCATACTCATCTTTGGTATCCCTAGAGTATAGCACTGCTCTTAATACAAAGTAGGCTCTCAAAATATGCAGATGAAAAAGTAGATGAATGATTAAATGCCAGGTAATATGAAAAGTGTCTGGATTCTTAGGGGTCACAGTGGGCCAGAGAGACAGACTTCTCAACAATTAATTGCAATACCAAACAACAAATACTACACTGGGACAAAGGCAGGAAAAATTAACTTTGTCCCAGGGTCATAATGGGCTTTAAAAGGTTTACAAAATAGCTGTCATTTTTGGCTAATCAATTAGCTAACATGAAATTCAATTCCTATTTTAGAATCCAATGTGTCAGAATAGTACTGTTTATGAACATCTCAAAGAGACTGTACAAAAATCCAACATTCTTTGTAAGTTAAAATTGGTAAAAATCACACCCTTTGGAAAAAAAGAAAGAGAAAAGACAATCTCTGGCCCACAGCTGAAGGATTAGAGAAAATGTAAGGGATTTAATGCTGTTAGGGTAAGAATAACAAATTTGGAAAGAGAAGGGTCACTAGTCTTGAAATTAGTCAAATGAAATAGGCATTTATGAAAGCCAAGTATCCATATATAAAGTCCTGATAGAAATACATTATTAATAGAATGTATCAATTAATTTAGTCAGTAAATATAATGTTGGGAGTACAGCAGTAAACAACAGAGACTGCCCCCACCCCCAACAAAAATCCCTGCCCTATGAATCGTACATAGAATGTTCTCAGTGCAAATTACAGATTTCAGTGTTCTGCTGATGACATTTTTGTTTGTAATGTGTACACATTTTAAGATATAAAAATGAAATGTAAAAAATGGAAAATACATTTTCACAATATTTAACTACACAGAATTTTTAATAAAGCTCCAAGTGCCTTTCAGCGCTTGGACCAAATTCTAACAGGTTTATTAGTCCTTTTGAAGGTGCAATTTCAGGATACTGAGAAAACAATTGTACTAGATTATTGTTGCAGTTTCCTAACAACTACCATTTGGACAGTGGTTCAACATTTATAAAGTACTTTCACATATTGCATATCATCTCATTTAATCATCACAATACTTTTCTTAGGTAGATACTGCTCACTTTTTTCACCCCCAGAAAATAAAGCTGAGGCTCAATGAGTTAAACTAATATGACCAAGGCCACTCAGTAAATAGCAGGGCCAAAACTCAAACTCATACTTTTGACCCCCAATTCTGTTATCTGTCTCCTTGTCTGATGTAAAAAAAAAAAGCTTTTATGCACTCTATTGCATCTGATACTCATAATGTTTATTTCTTATGAAATTATTATTTATTAACATTTTAAGGTGAAAAAACAGAAGTTCAGAGAAGATAAGTAACGTGCCCAAAGTAAGTCAGCAGGTGGTATCAGAACATGTTTCCATGTCTAATGGTAACAAAGCCCATGTATATTGCCAATCAACTTTAAAGACTGAAATATGGAAATATTAATACATCAATCTACTTTACTGTAATTTAGGTTGGTCCATACTAAGGATGGCACAGAGTAATTTTTTATATTTCCTACTGCCTTCTGCTTTAGGTAACCACAAGCAATAAAACCCTGACTGGCAAGGTGGATTACTTGGGTCCTTTTACAACAGATACAATAAAAGAGATCAATGTTTGAAAGGATGGTTAACATTTAAATAGGAATACCATAACACTAGTTTGAAAAAAAGGGAAAATATACCAAAACAATTCTTGATCCAAAATAACAACAACCAGTATTTAATATCTCTAAATCTTTTCACTATATATGAATCATACATAAAAGACGATGGCATCTAACTTAGTTTACATACATGACATGCCACCTGTACAATCAGTACTTTGTAACAGAAAGGAGACAAAGGAAACCTTTTAAATTAAGCTTTGTAAATACAGATGTAAAATAATGTGAAATGGTGAAATTTTGGGTAAAAGCACAAGAGAATCAAAATCACAAAAGACCAAAATTAAAAAACACAAACTATAAAGCATACTAAAATATGTACCTCACTGTGCCTTGTGAACAAATATTCCTTTTAATCAGAATTTACCATTAGATTTTCAAAGGTTAATTTCTGGGAATACAATTTTTGTTTTCCTTGTAATACATTGAAACTTATTTATTATAGAGTAGAATTTGGTATAAGATGGGTTGTTTTGGATCTTGTCCAGGAGTTCAGTTACTGAAAGCACTTCATTATAAGATGGTTTCACCAATAAGGTGATCCACTGGCTCAGATCACATGGATATTACAACAAGGCCCCATTGTAGAGTACAGGAAGGCAGGCAGCTAATGGTCTATCAAATGAAACCTTAAGAAACAAAATGCTTTTTTTTTTGGTAGACATGAAAATTGCTTCAGGCTAGAGAATCATAAGCCTAGGTCATATATTTAAATTTCCATTGCCTGAAGTGATGTCTTTATGTTTAATCGCTGCACAGATACTTTATATTAAAGTTTTGTCTTCCTTAGACATTCACTGTTTGATGTGGTATTACATTTATTTTTTATTATGAAAAAGTTCAGAAAAAATAAGTTCACTTTTAATACTGCCTTTTTATTTACAAAAAATTGACTGCATTTGTCTATAAAAATAGACAAGACTCTACCACAAATTCGTAACAGTTAAAGTAAAATCTTGTGCAGCTTACTGATAAATCTGAGGCTAAAAAGATCATGAGCAAGAATAATTGTGTAGTAAGCAAATACCAAAATAATGCCATCAGAGATTAAATAACTAAATAACCAGTCTTTCAAGTGATTTTACAATAGGTGTTTTGACTTCATGGAGTTTTATAAGCAATTTCAAAGAATTAAATATTTTGAATGTGTTTTACTACAGGAACATAGCATGAGAAGGTCATATTGCAGAAAAATAATATGGAAAAGCATGTGAACTTAGAAACAATACAAAATTAAAAACCACTTAATAATTAAATGCATAGTAGTAGCACAAAGAGTTGTCATTAATTTCCAACACAATTATTAAAGGTTTTAAATGATTCATGTAAACTTCAAAAGTCAAGTCATGAAGCATCTACTCTTCACAATGTACCTTTCTTCCATGAACCAAGCCCCTTCTCCAGCTGGTAGTTTTCCTGATTCGTGGCCTGTATGTTCTATGTATTTTCAGCCCTTAAATAAATTCAGTATTAGATGATTATTTCATATGCATGGAACGGGTAAGGCAAATTACTTGATGAACAATTTCTATCTTATATATCTCAGCCTTAAAAAATAAACGAGACAAGTAACTTACCCTTCCTACTATACAATGCTTGTTTATTGTCAGTTTATCTCCTATCTGTCTATCTGTCTGTCTATCTATCTATCATCATTAGGGAAGTCTTTGTATAAAGCAAGAGTGTACTCCAGATACATGATTGATTTACCAAGTAATAATTGAGGGCTTGCCATGTGCCAGATACTCTTTTAAATGCTTTTACATGTTTTAACTTAAACTTTCTAAAACATCTCTTTAAAAAGTATTTTATCACTAATGAAAATGTTTTCCCTCACACTCTTTATAAAGGCTAGACTTTACTTCTTGCAATACCAACCTGGTCAAGGCTGTGATCTGAGGAGACTATATACCTGATTCAACCATGATACCATTGTACAAAATTTTTGAAGCACCTCTTGGAATTACTAAAAGCTTGTGCCACATCTCTATGTACATTCTCAGTAGTGGAAATTTTTAGTCTTGGAGAGAATTAGATTTTGGAAAGAATAAATTATATCTAGGGAAAGGAATGGTATTTGAGATCAAGCTGGATGATAACACTAAGATATGACTAAAAAATAATGTGTTTGATTTTTCTCAGGTAGTTTACCAAATCTTCTAAGGGCAATTTTAAGGATTCAAAAATATTTTAATTGCAGCACTGGTAAAATAAATACTTGCTTCCCAAGTTATTATATACATATTCATACAATTATTCATGTTACCTTTTATACAAATGGTTTGCTTTATTTTAAGCATTTTGCAACCAAAGCAAATGAAAATTTATTCAGAATAAAATATCAACATATATTCCTTTAAATTATGGATTTTTAAAGCTGAAAGGGATTTGCATGATTTTATAGTACTAAACTACACATTTCACAGATGAAACTAATTCCCCAAAAGGCATGGTGATTGCCAACATGACTTAGCAAATTAGTGGCAGAGCCAAGAATAGAGCCCAAGTCTCTTGTCTTCCACCTGGTATTTTTTCTACTACCACACCACCCTTGATGTGTGGATTAAGAACTATTCCAAAGATGACAAATGATTTCACCCTTTCAAAACAATTTAAAAATTAATCCAGTGCTTGAAACTTTTTACTGATCACCTAAGAAAAAGATCTAATACTAGGTGGGACTGAATATATCCCAATCTGCAGATAAATTCTTTAACTGGTAAATTATCAATTTAAATTTCTTTGAACTATGCTTAGAGTTGTAACATCCAATGCTATAGAAACAATTAAGCTGTATTCAATATAAATGTCATCAAAATGAAAGTAAACATATGCATATATAATAAATCATTGTTCCAAATGAATATAAAAGATACCTGACTGCTGAGAATTTTGACTTGAAAATAATAAACCACATCAACAACTTGAACAGCTCATAACATTTCAATTCAAATCACTCCAAGAAGGCTAAATGTCTATTGAGTAACAGATGTTTCTTGGAAAAGATTGGTGAATGTATTTTTGGAATGATGTCAGAGAAGAGCTCCTTTTATAACCATTTTTGATCAGAAATGTAGCTTCATTCACAAAAACAAAGAGTCAAAATTTACAGAAAAGCTTACTCAGCTATAAGGGAACATTTTTCAGCTACAGTTACATGTTTAGCTTTACTTATTAAATTTATATTTGAAGTCTTCTATCTTAGTTGCATAACTGAAGCCTTTATGCTAGAACATGTCACTTTTTTCTGCAATGGTGATGAAGCTAAATAATTAGAATTGAAAATTTGGAGTTCTTCATTTGGCATTTTATAATTTTACATAAATTTGTTTAAAACATGCTTGGTTTTGATTTAACAAACAAAAATGTAAAACAATTTCAATTAAAAATACATGTAGTTTTCTTCCTTAATTCTTAATTACTTATAAGTAGGCAGTTTAATACAGGAATATACTTTTCAAGAAAACTGATTTCTAAAAAAAAAAACCTCAGACTGATCTGAGGTAAAATCTACAGTGAAACATGACTGAGGGGTGACTGGATTAGATTGCTATTAATTTTTACACAGCAGTATGAAAACAAATGGATGAAGAGGACTACAAAATACAAATATTTATGTAAAATTTAAAGTGCCTTAGGAAACTGCATATCTTCCAGATTGTTTAATTTAATATTGCATTTAGCTAAGGAAGACTTGGAGGAAAATATTTTTTATGAATCAATTTATCAAAACTTGAGAATAGTAAAACTTATATTTCTGAACATAATATAGACTTTGGATTAAAGTGAATTATATATCTCAAATTAAAAAAAAAAGCTATGTCACTTATCCAATGTACAAATTATCATTCACAATAGAGTTTAATATAAGCATGACGACATGCTTTTATACCTTGACAGTTAAGTATTATTACCTAACACCAGGGAACACATCTTTATTTTTGGGAGGAGACTGTTTAAAGTTCTTTACATCCGTTTCATGAGTTTTTTCCCAGTTCCAATTCATTTATATGAGTCATTTTTACATTACTACCAATGTCATCAACTTTACTTTCTTTAATATGCGTGAGTCTATTCAACTTTGTGCCTGTGCAATCCTCAGCTTTCATTTCTCTGACTGAATCCATTCCTTTCATAGTTTTAATTTCAAAAAGATCTTCAGCTAAAATGCAATTTGAATTATTAGCCAATCTGTTGTCTCTATCAGTTCCAACTAGTTCATTCTTTTCTTCATTTGTATCTATGGGATCATAAAGTTCGGGTGTAAAATAGATAGATTCATCCTCTGCTTCTGTTTCAAAAGCTGTATTTGAAGTAGAAAGTTCAGCTTCTTCACTTACTAGAGATAACAGAATGTCTGGATCTTCTGGATTCAGGAGAGTAGCATTAATCTTTATTGATGGAACAACGGTTTCCGATTGAGGGCATGGTCCAAGTGATGTGTTTACTGTCAGAGAGGAGGACTCATATTTATCAGTGAGTGGCAAAACTGCTTCACATCCCTTTTCTGTTTTGAAAGTGGAAGAATTAGAGGCACAGTCTTCTGATGACCTAAACTTAGGTGTTCCAGTCAAAATTTTACCAGTAAGATACTGTTCCAGAAAATTACTGCCAGACCAGCTAACTCTGTTTGTTTGTTTGTTGAAGGTTGGGCTTGTGGATCTGGAAATCACAATTTTTTCTGCTCCTACTGCCTGGGTAGACTCTTCCAATAATAATGGATCATCTACAAATACAAAGATATGAGTGTTAACTTTCTGTTCCTAATGTAGTATTTGTTATATTAAAACAATTTTTGTTAGAAATACTGAAATAACTGTATAGGATACATAATTGAGAGCCCATAACAAGTAGTAGCAGGACTTCCATCTTAGAATGGAAGCATTCTAAGCAATCCATCTTCAAGCACAACATGTTAACTCTGAAAGGAATCTTAGGTCTCCAGTGGTTCCCAGCCCAAGTTATAATGCTGTCTGGTAAACTATCAAATTCCACACCAGGGACCTCAGAAGTGAACAAGAAAAGAAATGGTAAAAAGGAAGAGGAAGAGGAATGAGTAAAGGAGGGAACAGGCTGTAAAAATGCCTTAAAAATCCACTCACCAATGATTGAGAAAAACTGACCTAGACTAATTCCCTTAAGGAAACTGACAACCACCAAGACTAAGTTATTTGCTTAAAGCTATAGAATTGGTTGGTAATCAGACCTGGACTAGAACCTAGCTTTCCTGATTATCAGTATAATGGCCTAGAATTCACTATGACATTTAGCTAGGATAGAAGCATATACTATAAAATATTTAAAAAGTAATATATTAAACTACTATTATATTAATTAAATATATTAATTAATTAATTAATTAAAACAATTAATTAATTAAAACAATTAAAATGATATCCAATGATACAGAACAGTTTGGCAAACTTTTTCTATAATAGGCCAGACAGTAAATATTTTAGGCTTTGTGGATCACATTGTATCAGTTGCAACTACTCAATTATGCTATTCTAGTGCAATACATACAACTACTCAACTCTATTGTTGTGTACAATATATAAATGATTGGGTGTGGCTGTATTCCATTAAACTTTACTTACAAAAACAGCAGGCCAAATTTGGTCCACAGGCCACAGTTTGCTAATCCCTGATGCATTATATTCTAATATATTTTAAACTATATTTTAATTTTCTAAATTATATTTTTATCCAGTATGTTCTGATATTTTAAAATATCATTTTTTTATCATTTAGAATAAATGACTCTCACTTCTCTAAAATAAGAAATTCATGTAAGACAATTATCTATAAATTAGGTCAATTTTTAATATCACCTTTAGAAAAACATTACCATTTGCATAGTGCTTTACAATGTTGTGATATTTATCATCTTATTAGATCTTTACAACCCAACCTGGAGGGATAGGTAGGCAGATATCCCTTCTATTAAGACTCAAAAAGTTAAGTGACTTGCTCGGGAGTGGGGGGTCACAAAGTTAGTTAGTGGCAAAGCTTCTAAGTGGAAAACCAGAAAATATGTGTAGATCTCCTCAAAAATTTGTTCCCATTCTGATACAAATTATTTTATGATAACACCTTATAATAACCAACATATTTAAGGACATTAATCTGTAGCATAACAAATATCATTTCACTAAACACAATGAAAGACTTCTCTACTAAATGTAAATGGTTAGAACTTTTCATATTTTTCTCCTTTCTGGAGATGATGTCTCTTGGTAAAGATGGACTTTTATCTATCATTTTAGGACACTGTAGCTCTTAGACACATTTTTACTTTACCTTCCCTAGGATATTCTGGTGATAGATGGCTTGCTGCTTCTAATAAATAAGTTGAGGTATTATCCTTCAAACAAGCCACTGCAAGCGGAGACTCATTGTCCTGTATAGATTTTCTGTCTTCTTTGTATACATCAATGACCTTTCGGTGCTTTTTGGAAAATTCAGCCAAGGACTCCAGCGCACTCTCAAAGGTTGAATGGTGCTGAATCAGCTGCCGAACCCACTTAGAAAGTCCTAAGGCAAAAAGTAAACCCAGCAAAGAAACTTTGGTTATTCAGTGAAGATATTATGTATTAAGAAAAAAAAATTAGATAACTTCTCTGGTGAGGTAATCTACTTTGAATTTAGAGGATACAGGGTGGTTCTCTACATTTTTCCTGACTTTTTACCTTCATGTGTACAATATGCTCTTGTATCAGTAGCATTTCTCTTTACATGCAGTGATTGCCAACTGGATGGAGGGAAGAGGCAGTGGGAGTAGAATGGAGATGGGAAAATATTATTTGTCAATTAAGAATAACTGGGGAATAAGGCAAATTTAATTTTATCATAATTCCCCACAAAAAATTACCTACCTTTTAATTGCAGAGAAAATACAAGTTCTAAACAACACAATCTTTTATTCCAACTTTTAAATTTGACTCCTTTAGCAAAAATAAATTCAAGATTACAGTCTCATAGGTTTTTTTTTTTGTTCGCTTGTTTCCCTTCTCCTTCCAATTCCAAATATATCAAACTATTCTGGGAGTAAAAGGAATAACACTGTTTTATGGGCAAATCATGTCCTATCTGAATATTTATTACATAATTATTTTTTAATATATAAATAATCAAGTTGTAAGGGACAAGATTTGACCCTGTGACATGTGAAAACTGCATAAAAATAAACCATATTAACAGTATAAGGTGTTTTGGAGTATGACTCACTTCAGAATGAAATTCAGATATTTGGACTTTAGAAAATAAATATTCTCTGCTGATGTTACTAAAACGTCATCTTTTGGAGTAATTTAAAAAGTCACTATGGTATTTTAAGTTGAGAGGAAGGTAAGACAGGGCTTCAAGCAATTTGAACTATTATTCTTTCATTTCAAATACATTCCTTTAGTTTTTTTGTTTAATGGAGCTTTTCTATCAACTATTCTTTTGTGTGTTGAATTTAAACAAAAATTAGTCATCAAATGGAATTTGTATGTTGTTGTGCTGTATTGCCTAGATAAGATTTCAAAGTTTATGAGTCTCAGAAAAAATAAAAACCTTACAGAAAATAATGGAAAATACTTAATTCAAAAAAATCTCTCAACAAATCTGAACTACAAGGTAAAAATTTCAGTTCTAGATTTTAAAATAAGAAAAAAAAAACTTAAACAGCATTTTTTAAAAGTTCTTTATTTTTGTTTGCTTGGGGAAAATAATTATACCAAATAAGAATATGAAAATTTCCCAAATTGAAAAATTTTAGCGTTATAGTTATTGCTTTCATTTCGAACTTTTTGTGATCAAAGAAAGCCTTTTCAGTGTAAAATGTCAGTTTGCTTTTGAAAACTTGAAAGAATCTGAGCTCCACCTGCTGACTAAACATAAGCACTTAACATTTGTTTTTGGTTATATCTTGGCCTTGGCTTGCTTTACAGGGAAAGAGAAGAAAAGACTAATAAGGCAGCATTTCCTGCTTCAATCCAGGTGGATATGTTTTAATATTGAACCAAATATAATAATTAGGCTCTGAAATATAAAAAGTAGAGTCCATACCCATAGACAGCTAATCTGAAACAAATTTAAAAATTAGCATCTTTTCATTATAGTATGGTATGAACTTTTTAGCTCTAAAGATAACAATAAAAACGCAAGTACTTCCAACAGTTCTTTAATAACAGATGGATTCCTGGTATTAATTCGGATGAAAACTACAGGCACACAGTATTTGTTCATTTGAGTGGAGAAAAATGACCATGTACTTGATCTTGCAGCATGCAGTGGCGCTTTTTTTTCTTTTTAGAAAATACTAGCTCTAATATAAACTCTATAACAACTGAAGCATTTCTAAACAAACACAACACACATACAACAATAAAACTCAAATAATCCAGAATGAAAGAATAAAAAGAATCCTAAGCACCAAATGATTGCTTGTGTGCTTAAATGTAAAAACTTAATATTTCTTGGAAAACTCATTTCTG
Source organism: Neophocaena asiaeorientalis asiaeorientalis (assembly GCF_003031525.2). Lineage (NCBI taxonomy): Eukaryota > Metazoa > Chordata > Mammalia > Artiodactyla > Phocoenidae > Neophocaena > Neophocaena asiaeorientalis. The sequence goes on along the minus strand of NW_020174560.1, from coordinate 6,066,047 downwards.
TGGAACAGCTTTTTCCCTGACAATGGTAAATAAATTATTGCTATGTTACCGAATCAAATCCCACATTCTGGTGAAATTGAAGGATCTTGATTGATTAATACTACATCAGTAACCAGATTCTCCTCTATAAAGATTTTTTGTAAACACAGAAGCATTAAAAGGCTAGATTTCCAGTCAATGTGAATTTTTCCATGTTTGATCTAGTAATTCAAATTCTCTATCCAATTCTTTGCTTTAAAAATAGAAGTCATTAAATACCAAAGATTGTTACTAATTCGTACTCTAAGCCCAGCAGAGAATCTTACCAGATATGTATCGACTTGGGTTACTCCTGAAGCGATCATCCACTAGAATAAGAGCTCCCCAATCATTTCTGTGTCGAATACACCTATAAAAAATAGGGAGAAAATGAAATAAACATAACAGTGAAAATAAAGCCACATTTCTAGTGGGACAGACAGAAAGTTGAGAAAATCAATGATGTGTCTGTCAGGTATCAAAATCAATGACATGTCCTTTAATCAAAGTCATTATTATGAGTAAAGTTTTCAGAAACTACTCAGTACAATGTACCAAAGTAGGTGTATTAAAAACTCTCCTACTTTTGCCAACTACTGATAACATACACAAAAATGTTACATGCATTCTATTTTGAAAGACAAGAAAATTATAGAAAATATTTCCCAAAACATTCTTTACACACACAATATTTTTTACCTTAAGTATTATATTAGCTGTAGATTTTATGTACATAACTTTTATTCTGGTTTAACAAGTTTTTAATCATAAATGAGTAAGTTTGTAAAAAAATTTTTGCACCAATTGATATAATCATGTAGTTGTTCTTTTTAGACTGTTAATATGGTGGATTATACTGGCAAAATTTCAAATACTGAGCTTGCCTTTCTTTCATCCCTAGAATAACCACTATGGTCATGTGCATTATTCTTTTTATAGATTGTTGGGTTCAATTTGCTAATTTAAAAAATTTTAAACATTATTAAAATTTTTTAAATTTAGTGGTTTTTCAGTTTGCAGGGCAGAAATTGAGACACAGATGTAGAGAATAAACGTATGGACACCAAGGGGGGAAAGCAGCGGGGGGTGGTGGTGGTGGTAGCGTGATGAATTGGGCGATTGGGATTGACATGTATACACTGATGTGTATAAAACTGATGGCTAACAAGGACCTGCTGTATAAAAAAAAAATTAAAAATAAAACTCAGTGGTTACATTTACAAGGTTCTGCAACCTATACCACTGTCTATTACAGAACATTTTTACCTCACCAAAAAGAAACCCCATGCCCATTAGTCACTCCCAATTACCCAGATCATTCCCCCTAACCCCTTGCAACCACAATCTACTTTCTGTCTGTATAGATATACCTATTTTGGACACTTCATATAACTAGAATCATTTATGTCATTTTGTGTCTGGCTTCTTTCACTTAGCATGATGTTTTCAAGGTTACTTGTATCGTGCATCAGTACTTTGTTCCTTCTTATGGCTGAATAATATTCCATTATATGGATATACCATAATTTATCCATTCATAAGTTAATGGGCATTTGGGTTGTTTCCACCTTTTGACTATTATGAATAATGCTACTATAAACATTTGTGTACAAGTTTTTATATGGATACATTTAAAAAATTCTTTTGGGTATATACTTAGGAATAGAATTGATAGGTTGTATACTCTACATTTAACTTTTAGAGGAACTGCTACATTTTTTTTTTTCCAAAGCAGTCACATAATTTTACATTTCCATTAGCTATGTATGAGATTTCCAATTTCTCCATAGCTTCACCAACACTTGTTACTGTCCATCTTTTTCAATAGATGTACCAGGAGGTATGAAATGGTATTTCACTCTGGTTTTGATTTACATTTCCCTAACGACTAATGATGTTCTGCATCTTTTCATGTGCACAATGGCCACGTGTGTATCCTTTTTTGGAGAAATGTCTATTTAAATTATTGGTCCAAATTAAAATTGCATTATTTATATTTTTATTGTTGAACTGTAAGAGTTCTTTATATATTCTGGATATAAGACCCTTATCAGATACATGATTTGCAAATATTTTAGAAACTGTTGCCTAATCCAAGGTCAAGAAAATTTATACCTTGTTAGTCTTTGATCCATTTTAACTTTTTTTTTTTTTTTTTTTTGTGGTATGCGGGCCTCTCACTGTTGTGGCCTCTCCCGTTGCAGAGCAGAGGCTCCGGATGCGCAGGCTCAGTGGCCATGGCTATGGCTCACAGACCTAGCCGCTCCTCGGCATGTGGGATCTTCCCGGACCGGGGCACGAACCCGTGTCTCCTGCATCAGCAGGCGGACTCTCAACCACTGCGCCACCAGGGAAGCCCTTGAGTTAACTTTTGTATATGGTGTGAGGTAGGGGTCTAACTTCATTCCTTTCCAGGTGGATATCCAATTATCCAAGAATTATCTGTGAAAAAGACTATTCTTTCCTCATTAAATTGTCTTGACACTTCTGTCAAAAATCCATTCACTGTAAATGCATGGGTTTGTTTCTGGACCCTCAATTTTACCCCTTGTTCTACATGTCTGTATTACATCAATACAATACAGTCTTGATTACTGTAGTTTTGCAGTAAGTTTCAAATTGAGAATTGTCAGTTCTCCAGTTTTGTTCTTCTTTTTCAAATTTTTTGTGGCTATTCTGGGTCTCTTTCAATTTCCATATGAATTTTAGGATCAGCTCTCAATTTCTGCACCCAATCCAGCTGGAATTCTGGTTGGGATTATATTAAATCTGTAGATCAATTTGGGGGAGAATGTTATCTCAATAATAATGTTTTCCAATCTGTCATCATGGAATTCTCCCATTTATTTAGAAATTTCTTTCAACAATATTTTGAAGCTTTCAGGGTACTTTCATTAAAGTTATTTCTAAGTATCTTGCTCTTTTTGATGCTACTGTAAATGGAATTAACTTGATTTCATTTTTGGATTGTTCATTGCTGGTGTATAAAAATGTAACTGATATTTGTATAGTGAATACGCATCCTATAACTTTGCTGAACTTGTTTTAGTTCTAAATAGTTATTTTTTATGGATTCCTTAGGATTTCTATGTAGAATATCATGTCATTTGCAAATTTAAAGATAATTTTACTTCTTTTCCAATCTGGATATCTTTTATTTCTTTTTCTTGCCTAATTGCCCTGGCTAGAAACTCCAACACAATAATGAATACAAGTGGTGAGAGCGGCCATCCTTATTTTATTCTCAAACTTAAGAGAAAAATGATAACTTTCACCATTCAGTATGATGTTAACTACTGTATGCATACATGCCCTTTAAGGTTTAGGAAGTACCTGCTATTCCTACTTTGTTGAGTGTTATATTGTCAATTGCTTTTTCTCATCTTGAGATGATCTTGTGGTTTTTGTACTTTACTCTAATATGGTGTTACACTGATTTTAGCTGAACCAATAAACTGGCAGGGTGTTGAACCACCTTGCAGTCCTGAGATAAATTCCACTTGGTCACTGTGTGCAATCCTTTTAGTAAGTTGCTGGATTCAGTTTTCTACTTTTCTGTTGAGGATTTTTGCATCTATAACCATAAGAGATACTGCTCTGTAGCTTTCTTGTGATGTCTGATTACTTTTGGTATCAGGCAACACTAGCCTCATGGAATAAACTGGTACCTGTTTCCTGTTCTATTTTTCATAAGCGTTTGTAAAGGATTCTCTTTAAATGTTTGCTAGAATTCATCAGTGGAGTCATTCTTTCCTGGGCTTTTCTTTGTATGAAATTTTCGTATTACTAATTCTTCCACCTCTTCACTTGTTATAGATCTATTCAGACATTCTACTGCTTGAGTGTCAGTTTCCATAGCTGTGTCTATGAATTTGTCCATCTTTTTTTTTAAAAAATAAATTTATTTATTATCTTTTTATTTCTGGCTGTGTTGGGTCTTCATTGCTGCACATGGGCTTTCTCTAATTGCGGCGAGCAGGAGCTGGTGGCTTCTCTTGTTGCTGAGCATGGGCTCTCGGCACACAGGCTTCAGTAGTTGTGGCATGTGGTCTCAGTAGTTGTGAATTGCGGGCTCTACAGCACAGGCTCAGTAGTTGTGGCACACAGGCTTAGTTGCTCCACAGCATGTGGGATCTTCCCAGGCCAGGGCTCTAACGTGTGTCCCCTGCATTGGCAGGAGGATTCTTAACAACTGTGCCACCAGGGAAGTCCTGAATTTGTCCAACTTATCTAAATTATCTATTTTGTTGTCATACAATTGTTCAAGTATTCTCTTATAATGCTTTATATTTCTGTAAGTTTGGCAGTAACAACCCCTCTTTCATTCCTAATTTTAGTAATTTGAGTCCTTTCTGCATTTTTTCTTGGTCAGTCTAGTTAAATGTCAATTTTCTTGATCTTTTCAAAGAGCCAACTTTTGTTACCCTGACTTTTTCTACTTTATTTTCTATTTCCTTTATTTCCATTCTAATCTCTACTATTCCTTTGATCTGCTTGTCTTGGGTTTGATTTGCCCTTCTTTCCTTAATTCCTTAAGGTAGAAGGTTAGAGTACTGATTTCAGATATTCTTTTTTTTTTAATATAGACATTTATAAAAATAAATTTCTCTCTGAGCACTGCTTTTACTCTACCCTCAAAATTTTGGTACACTGTGTTATCATATTCATTTATCACAAGGTATTTTCTAATCTCCCTTTTGATTTCTTCTTTGATCCACTGGTTAGGAGTATGTTCTTTAATTTCCACGTATTTATAAGTTTTTAAATTTTCTGTCTGTTACTGATTTATACTATCATTCCACTGTGATCAGAAAAGATACTTTCTATGATTTTAACCATTTAAAATGTATTGAAATTTATTTTGTAGCCTAACATATGGTCTGTCCTGAAGTATGTGTCATGTACACTTAAGAAGAATGTGCATTCTGTTATTGTAGGGTAGAGTGTAATAAATATGTTAGGTTTGTAACTGTTGGTTTATAGTGCTGTTCAAGACTTTCCTTTTCTGTTGATTTTCTTTCTAACTGTTCTATCCATTATTGAAAGTGGGGCATTAAAGTCTCCAACTATAACTGTTGAATTAATGGAGTGAAAATTTTATTAGAAAATTTCTAGTAACAAAAAGGTTATTTTGTCTGGTATTAGTATAACCAAATCAGTTGTCTTTTGTTTACTGCTTGCATGTCTTTTTCTGTTTACACTTGATCTAGTTGTGTTTTTTAACCAAAGCATTTATCTTTCAGGCAGCATAAAGTTGGATCATGTTCTTTTTAAAAAAATTCATTTTGCCAATCTTCTTCTTTTGATTGGAGTGCTTCGTCCATTTACACTTAATGTAATTACTGATAAGGTAGAATTTACTTAGCTATTTTGCAAATATCCACTTTACTATTTGTTTTCTATGTCTTTTTTGTTATTGTTCTTCCACTATTCCTTCATTACTGCCTTCTTCTGTGTGCAATAGATATTTGAGTTATTTTATTAATGGTTGCTTTGAGGATTATAATAAACACCTTAATTTATAAAAATCTATTTTGGATTGATAGCAACTTAATTTCAGTAGTATACAAAAACACTGCTCCTGTATAACTGTTTCTTCCCCCCAACCCTTGTGCTATTACTTTAATATAAATTATATCTTTAAACATTGTACACCTGTGCATAAAAGAGTTAATACAGCAGGCCAAGTTGCTTATCCCTAGAAAGGCCTGAATATAAGGTAGCCCTTGGTTGGTGTTTAGATTTCAGGGAGGGTTCCAATCACTAACTAAAAGAAACTCTCACTGTGTCTACAATGTCTGTGGAAAAATATGGTTAATGCTGAACACCTGCTTTGCTTCTGAGAGTCTAGACTTTGGGGAAATGTTAGGCAGAGTCTGCCTATACGACCAGCCCAAATAAAAAAACCGGTGCTGAGTCTCTAACAAGCTCTCCCGATTAGCTATTATTTCACACGTTACCACAATTCACTGCTGGGAAACTAAGTGTGCCCTGTGTGACTCCATTGAGAGAGGACCCTCGGAAGATTGTACCTGGCTTCCCCTGGAGTTTGCCCATATGCCTATTCCCTTTGCTGTTTTTGCTTTGTATCCTTTCACTGTAATAAATTCTAGGTGTGCATACAGCTATATGCTGAGTCTATCACTGCTCCTGGTGAATAACTGAACCTAAACATCGTCTTTGGGACTGCCAATACAATGCCTATTACCACAGACTTAAGTTTATTGCTTTATGCAGTTGTTTTCAAAAATCAAACAGGAGAAAAAGTTATTAAAATATAGTTATATTGGGCTTCCCTGGTGGCGCAGTGGTTGAGAGTCCGCCTGCCGATGCAGGGGACACAGGTTTGTGCCCTGGTCCGGGAAGATCCCACATGCCGCGGAGCAGCTGGGCCTGTGAGCCATGGCCGCTGAGCCTGTGCTCCGCAACGGGACAGGCCACAACAGTGAGAGGCCCGCATACCGCAAAAAAAAACAAAAACAAAAACAAGTTATATTGTTTTTTATATTTACCTATGAAATTACCTTTACAGATGCTCTTTATTTCTTCATGTGGATATAGTTACTGGTTAGTGGCCTTTCATTTCAGCCAGAAAAAGACTCCCTTTAGTATTTCTTGTACAATAAGTTTTCTAGAGATTAATTCTCAGTTTTTATTTGGAAATGTTCTCCTTAATTTTTCCTTAATTTTCTCCCTTAATGTTTCTCCTTAATTTTTGAAGGACAGTTTTGTTAGATATAGATTCAACTGACAGTCTTTTTCTTTTGGCATTTTAAACATGTCATTTCACTGCTTTCTTCTCTCCATGGTTTCCAGTGAGAAATCTGCTTAAATTATTGAGGATACCTTGTATAATGAGTTGTTTTTCTCTTGCTGCTTTCTAGATTCTCTCTTTGTCTTTTGACAGCTTGATCGTGACATTTCTATGTATGGATCTCTTTGAGTTCAAACTACTTGGAGTTTTCTGATTTTCTTAGATGTGTCATCAAATTACATGTGTCATCAAATTAGGGAAGTTTCCAGCCATTACTTTTTCAAAAAAATCTTTCTGTTTCTTTCTCTCCTCTCCCTCTAAGACTCTCTTTATGTGTATGTTGGTATGCTTGATGGGGTTGTACAGGTTCCTGAGGCTATCTTAATTATTCTTCATTCTTTTTCTTTCTGTTCCTCAGACTGGAAACCAATTCTTTCTTCTTCCTGCTCAAAACTGCTGTTGAGCCCCTCTAATAAATTTTTCATTTCACTTATTGTAGGTTTCAACTACAGAATTTCTGTTAGGTTTTTTTTTAAAAAGAATTCTATCTAACTATTGATATTCTCCATCTGGTGAAACATCATTCTCATAGTTTCCTATAGCTCTTTAGACATAATTTCCTTGGTTCCTTGATCATATTTAAAATAGCTTTATATACTAACTACAACATCTGGACTCCCTTAGGGATAATTCTTATTGACTGCTTTCTCCCCTGTGTATGGGGAATATATTCTTCTTTGCACATGCCATAATTTTTGTTGAAAAGAGTACATTTTAAATAATGTAATCTGGCAACTGTAGAAATCAGATTCTTCCTCCCTCCCCAAGGAATTTTGTTGTTGATGCTGCTGTTGTTGTTGCTGTGACTTTTCTGAAATCATTTTGTAAAGTCTGTATTCTGTCATGTGTGACCATTGCTAGGTCAGCATAGTGGTCAGCTAATGATTAGACAGAGATTTCCTTAAACATCTGGAATCCACAGTCTCCCATTCTTTGCCAAGAGGCTTTGCATGTGTTTTTGGATACATTTTTGAGCCTTGATCAGGCAGGCAAAAACTCTACCTTAGTCTTCACTTCCTGCTTCAGCAGAGCCTCAAGGTCACACAGAGGTGAGAGCTTAGGACCTTCTCAGGTCTTATGAGCATGTGCACATCCCTGGTCATGTGCACAGTCCTAAACATTCCTACTAGAGTCTCAGGGATATGTCGGAACTTTTAAAGCCCCCATGGAAATCTCATTTCCCAGCTTTTCTCTTTAAGTTTTCAGTTAGTTTGTTATTTGTCCCAATTTTCATTCATTGTCTCAGGAAGCTGTGAAGTTAAACAACTGCTTAAGTGAGCTCTGAGACAGGTAAAAATTTCCCCATATTATCCTTTGAATGTCTGCAGGATATGTAGTAGTATCACCTCCTTTATTCCAGATACTGGCAATTTGCAGCTTTTTTTTGTCAGTTTACCTATAAGTCAGTAGATTTTATTGATTGCTTTAAAAATGGATTTTATTGATTTTTTAGTTTCATTGATTTATATTCTTTTCTTTTTTCTGTTTGCTTTACATTTATTTTGCTCTTCTTTTCTAGCTTCTTAAGGTAGAAGTTTAGATAACTGATTAGAGATCTTTGTTTCTGAAAATAAACATTTAATGATATAAATTTCCCAGTGAGCTCTGCTATACCTGTGGTCCACAAATTTTGATATGATGATTTTCATTTCTGGTGAGTTCACAATATTTTCTAATTATCCTAAGACATCCTGTTTTTCCTATGGATTTTTAAAGATGTTATTAATTTCCAAGTACTTGGACATTTTAATGTTATTTTTCTGTTATTGATTTCTAGTTTGTTTATTTGCAGCATGGTCAAAGAACACACTATGATTTCAAATCCTTAAAAAAAATTTTAAGTTTATCACCCAGGATATTGTCTAAATTGGTACATATTCCTTGTGTTTATTCTGCTGTTGTTGGGTGGAGTGCTCTATAATGTCAATTCAATCTAGCTGGCTAATAATATTGTTTAAGTCTTCCATCTCTTTATTGGTTTTCTGTTTACTACTTTTATCTATTACTGAGAGAGGAATTTTAAAGTCTCCAACCATGCTTGTGGGTTTGTCTATTTCTCTAATTCAGATGTCAGCTTTTGTGTCATGTATTTTGAAGCTCTATTTTTAGGTGCATACACATTTAGGATTGTTATGTCTTTCTGATAAACTGACCCTTTCATCATTATGTAAATTTTCTTCTAACACCCCAATAATTTTCTTTCCTCTTAATTCTACTTTGTCCTGATATTAATATAGTTATTCCAACCAGTTCATTGGTATTTTGAATTCTGGTCTTCTTCCGCAATCTGTCTACTATTATTCACTTTTCACAGTACTCAAATAGCTGCTCCATGCATTCTGTCTAGCTTCTAAAGACAGTACAGAATGTACTTCATCTTATCTAGAATTGAAACCTCCAGACTCTTTATTTTTTTAATGTTTATTTATTTATTTTCTTATGAGTCATCCATTTTATACACATCAGTGTATACATGTCAATTCCAATCTCCCAATCCATCACACCACAACCCCCACCACCTGCCGCTTTGCCCTCTTGGTGTCCATATGTTTGTTCTCTACTTCTGTGTCTCAGTTTCTGCTCTGCAAACCAGTTCATCTGTACCATTTTCTGGGTTCCACATATATGCATAAATATACGATATTTGTTTTTCTCTTTCTGACTTACTTCACTCTGTATGACAGTCTCTAGATGCATCCATGTATCTACAAATGACCCAATTTCCTTCCTTCTTATGACTGAATAATATTCCATTGTATATATGTACATCTTCTTTACACATTCATCTGTCAATGGGCATTTAGGTTGCTTCCATAACCTGGCTATTGTAAATAGTGCTGCAATGAACATTGGGGTGCATGTGTCTTTTTGAATTATATTCCTAGGTATTTTATTCTTTTTGTTGCAATGGTAAACGGGAGTGTTTCCTTAATTTCTCTTTCAGATTTTTCATCATTAGTGTATAGGAATGAAACAGATTTCTGTGCATAAATTTTGTATCCTGCAACTTTACCAAATTCATTGATTAGCTCTAGTAGTTTTCTGGTGGCATCTTTAGGATTCTCTATGTATAGTATTATGTCATCTGCTAACAGTGACAGTTTTACTTCTTTTCCTATTTCTATTCCTTTTATTTCTTTTTCTTCTCTGGTTGCCATGGTTAGGACTTCCAAAACTGTGTTGAATAATAGTGGTGAGGGTGGACATCCTTGTCTTGTTCCTGATCTTACAGGAAATGCTTTCAGTTTTTCACCATTGAGAATGATGTTGGCTGTGGGTTTGTCATATATGGCCTTTATTATGTTGAGGTAGGTTCCCCCTATGCCCACTTTCTGGAGAGTTTTTATCATAAATGGGTGTTGAATTTTGTGAAAAGCTATTTCTGCATCTATTGAGATGATCAAATGTTTTTATTCAATTTGTTAATATGGTGTATCACATTGATTGATCTGCGTATACTGAAGAATCCTTGCATCTCTGGGATAAATCCCACTTGATCATGGTGTATGATCCCTTTAATGTGTTGTTAGATACTGTTTGCTAGTATTTTGTTGAGGATTTTTGCATGTGTATTTATCAGTTATATTGGTCTTTAATTTTCTTTTTTTGTAATACGTTTCATTTTGTATCAGGGTGATGGTGGTCTCACAGAATGAGTTTGGGAGTTTTCCTTCCTCTGCAATTTTTTTGAATGGGAGATTTTGAGAAGAATAGGTGTTAGCTCTTCTCTAAATGTTTGATAGAATTCACCTGTAAAGCCATCTGGTCCTGGACTTTTGTTTGTTGGAAGATTTTAAATCACAGTTTCAATTTCATTACTTGTGACTGGTCTGTTCATATTTTCTAATTCTTCCTGGTTCAGTCTTGGCAGGTTATACCTAAGAATCTGTCCATTTCTTCCAGGTTGTCCATTTTATTGGCATAGAGTTGCCTGTAGTAGTCTCTTAGGATGCTTTGTACTTCTGTGGTGTCTGTTGTAACTTCTCCTTTTTCATTTCTAATTTTATTGATTTCAGTCCTCTCCCTCTTTTTCTTGATGAGTCTAGCTAATGGTTTATCAATTTTATCTTCTCAAAGAACCAGCTTTTAGTTTTATTGGTCTTTGCTACTGTTTTCTTTGTTTCTAATTCATTTATTTCTGCTCTGATATTTATATTTTTCCTTCTGCTAACTTTGGGTTTAGTTTGTTCTTCTTTCTCTAGTTCCTTTAGGTGTAATGTTAGATTGTTTATTTGAAATTTTTCTTGTTTCTTGAGGTAGGCTTGTATAGCTATAAACTTTCCTCTTAGAACTGCTTTTGCTGCATCCCATAGGTTTTGGACCGTCGTGTTTTCATTGTCATTTGTCTTCAGGTATTTTTTGATTTCCTCTTTGATTTATTTAGTGATCTCTTGGTTATTTAGTAACGTATTGTTTAGTTTCCATGTGTTTGTGTTTTTTACATTTTTTTCTCTCTAATTGATTTCTAATCTCATAGCGCTGTGGTCATAAATGATGCTTGATATGATTTCAATTGTCTTAAATTTCCTGAGGCTTGATTTGTGACCCAAGATGTAATCTATCCTGGAGAATATTCCATGTGCACTTGAGAAGAAAGTGTAATCTGCTGTTTTTGGATGGAATGTCCTATAAATATCAATTAAATATATCTGGTCTACTGTGCCATTTTGTGGGGGCCAATGGTGGACTCTGGGAGGGCTCACACCAAGGAGTCCTTCCCAGAACTTCTGCTGCCAGTGTCCTTGTCCTTTGGTGAGCCACAGCTGTCCCCACCTCCACAGGAGACCCTCCAACACTAGCAGGTAGGTCTAGCTCAGTCTCCTATTGATCCAGGTTGGGAAGTCTGACGTGTGGCTCAGAACCTTCACTCCAGTGGGTGGACTTCTGTGGTATAAGTGTTCTCCAGTTTGTCAGTCACCCACCCAGCAGTTATGGGATTTGATTTTATTGTGATAGCGCCCCTCCTGTCTCACTGCAGGCTCTTTGCTTTGCATGTCGGGTATCTTTTTTGGTGAGTTCCAGTGTCTTCCTGTTGATGACTGTTCAGCAGTTAGTTGTGATTCTGGTGTTCTCGAAAGAATGAGAGCATGTCCTTCTACTCTGCCATCTTGAAGCAATCTCCAGACTCTTTAAAAAGTTAATTTTAGCTTGTAAATTTTAATTTTTAATCAAATACACAAGCATAGTTTAAAAGTCAAATAGTATTATAATTGTTTTAATAAAAACAGAATTTTCTTTTGCCTACCCACACCACATCTCCAATTCCCAATCTCAGAAACAAGTAATTGAAAATATTTTACATAGTTCTTGTGGTCATTTGCCTCCATATTTCTAAATAACATACTACTACTACTTCCTGTTTTTTAACCATTAGAAATCATTTACTGACTCTTCCTACAGAAGATGTTTATCTCATATCACTGATAACTTCACTACCTCTCCATTCTTCCAGCAGCATTATATCACAATTCTTTTGTAAATCAATATTCAGTGGATTACCATTTAAAGGTGAATTACATGATCCAGTATGATTACATGTCCTTTCCCATACAAGACGTTTTTGTCTGCCTTGGAGTTAATAACTCCCTCTTTCCTTTTTTGCTTAATTTTCTATGTTTCTATCATTAATTAATTTCCACTTTGTCACAGCTGCAAGAATTTTTCTCAATAAGGGCAAAACCTTCCATCCTCAAAAACCAATCTAGGCTAACTACTATGGGACTGCCACACAGATTCATCCCAGAGCTTTCTTCCTTGGTTGTTTTGGGAATTTCACTTTTCTGGGTTGGAACTCTGGTTTCCTGTATCCTTAGTATTCCTCTTTCTGTATTTTCTCTTCTTTGTTGGAGAATATCTTTCAGTTGGATCCTGAGAAAGTGTGCATTTGAAGCAAATGTTTTAGGTCCTTTAATACTGAATACTGAATGCTTTAGTCTGTCTTACAGTTTATTGATCATTTGCATTGCTAAGAACTTAGATTGCAAGTCAAAAATTTCCCTCAAATAATTGAAGATAATTTTCAACTGTCTTTCAGCTTCTAGTGTTGCTTTTAAGAAGTCTGTTTCAATACTGATTCTATACCTTTTGTATGAGAGTTCTCTTTTTCTCTCTGGAAGGTTTCAGGACCTTTTCTTTACCTTGGGTACTTTGAAACTGCATAGTGAGGAGCTTTGTAGCTTTTCCCCCTTTACTGGTACTTGAGTGGATACTTTCATCAGGAAAGTGTGTCCTTCAATTCTGAGCATTTTTCTTGAATTATTCCTTTGACATGTTTCTTTATTTTCTCTAGTCTCTTCATATGGAGCTCCTATTTATCAGAAGTTGTTTCCTGCATACTGATCCTCTAGTTTTCTAGTTATTCTTTCCCATTTTCTTTCTCTTTGATTTTTGGATGTGGGAAATTTCAATTTTCTCTCCTAAGCCCAATTCTGCATTTAAAATTTGTTGCTACCATATTAATGTCTAGGAGTTTTTTCTTATTTTCTGTTCTTGTTTTATGGAGGCAATATCTTACCTCCCCCTATGGGTATTACTGATAAAATTTAAAAATTTTTCTTTTATCCAACAGTTGGCAAACTATAGTCCACAGGGACAATCTGGTCCATATCATGTTTTTGTACAGCCTGCAATCTAAGAATGGTATTTACATTTTAAAGGTTAAAGAAAAAACAAAGAAGAATGTGGATGCAGACTGTATGTGGCCTGAAAAACATAAAATATGTACTTATCTGGCCCTTTACAGAAAAAGTTTGCCAACTTTTTTTCTACTGCACTGTTTCTGTTTTCTACAAGTTATTCCACCCTGCTTTTGTTTCGTTGGTATTGTTTTGGTCTCTGTTTTTCATATTACAGACATTCTTTGAATATCTGGTGAAGACTCCATGCACTTATTTAAGAGTAAGGCACTAAAGTGCTGATTGGTAGCTTTGTGTACATGGGTGGGACTTATAGGCTGGGAGGCTTGCAGTAAGGTAGGAACAGGGCCACTTTGTTACTATCTGTAGGCCCTTATTCATGGGGTGGTCAGTTTGCTTAGACAGGAACACTGTACTTTCCTGCCGTGAAGATATAAGATTGATTGTCAGCCTACTCAGAGCTGAGAAGAAAAAGAGAATGGAGCTCTCACATTCAGTAGGTAGACTTTTCTTACCCCACATCTTTAATACATCCTTAGCTGTAACTGTAGTTAAAGAATATATAGACTCTCTAGTTCATTCTATCCAGAGAGTAAACCTGGGTGGGGGAGGGGGCTGTCTAACTACTACATATACTAACTTGTAACCAATCCTCTTTAGTTTAACAGTGCTTTAACCAACACTTTAGAGTACCCCCAAGTCCTAAGCTTTTCCATGCTTGAATCTGGAAGATCTTGTTAGCTTTCATGATTACAGATTTAAATTTCAGCTTTCTCTTGCCTGCTAAGTCATTCAATTATTCATCTGTTTTCCAGTGTTCAAAATTTATTGACAGCTCATCTGTCATTGTCTCTTCTCCCACTCTTTTCAACTTTATAGGTTTGACATTTTTATTCCTTAACTATCATGGGATTTTGAAAGGGGGGTGAAAATTAACACAAAGGTTTGATTATTCCATAGGGACATTAAAAATCTAAATTTTATATGACGTTCTTGTGTGATATTTTAAAGTAATCCATAGGTTCTGAGGCATCAGACCAACCATAAAATTGGGCAGGATAGGAAGATGTATATTGCCAATATTATATAACAGTGTTGAAAATCAATGCAAAGTCAGGGTACTATTCTATTTTGGTTTATGTTTAAAGCGTCCTACGGCAGAAAGGCATTTAAGTTAACAAAACAGTTCAGAGAAAAAGGTTTCACTTTCTCTTTTTTCCATTGTTTTCATACTGCCTTGCTCAAATGAATTATGCCCACTTGAGACAAAGATTATACTTTAGTAAAGCAGACCCTTTAGGAAACTTATAGTGCAGTTGTAACCTGGTCACAAAACCACCTGGTACATTCCTGAAAGCTGTTATTACTTTTTATGGATTTACATTACTTCAAATACTCTAACAGTCCCATGTGAGCTTAAAAAAAGATAACATTTTTTTAAACTCAATTTGTTTCTGCTTACTTTAGTCCTTCTAGACATATCCCTTATAAGAACAGTGCATTAGTATAAGCACCTTTTATGTCAATCAATACACATGAGTTTTATCAAATGATGTAAAACATTCACTTGATTTTTTTTAGTGGATGTTTCTTTGGAATAAGTTGCTACTTGTTGATACTGTTCCCCTGAAAATCAGTACAATGACAGTTGGGCTATCCACTTTTTAATTAATAAAATACTGAAACTATAGTATTCTACATCAACATTATAAACACATGCTTTTTCTGAAATTCTTGAAAAGTACGTTTTGAAGCTCTAGAAGCTCTCTGGCCAATATGGTATAGCTGGAAAAGCAATGAACCTGGCATTTTTCACTAATTCAACAAGTACTTATTGTGCATCTATGTCCCAATATGAGGCACAGGTGGTTGCTGAGAATGGAAAAATGTCTAATACATGTTTAGGGAAGGAGACAGATAAACAGGCTACTCCAAAACAATGAGATATATGCTATAATAGAGATAAGTATAAAGTGCTATGGGTTTCCTAAGGAGTAAATAACTCTAGTTGGAGAAATAAAAAAAGTCTTCATAAAGGACATGACCTCTTCAACTAGGTTTTGATTGGTAAACTTGCCAAATGAATTGTATGGTAACTTGTATGCCAAGGCAAAGAATAATGAAAGGATATGGTACATTTAACAGTTTAATAGTGAGATGTTTATATTTAATAGTGAGAATTTTAGTGGATACAGGTAGGCATAAGGATGAAAAACCAAGTCTTAAGGTTTTAAATGTAGGTGGTGTCAAGACATGAAGATGCATTTAGTAGCTATGTAACATTAGACAAGTAATTTCATCTCTCACAACCTGTTGAATATATGTAGAAAAGGTTTATAAATGACAAAATAGGATATAAATGTACTTTTGCTTCAAATGGTTTTTTAAAATTCAAGGCATTGCTTATATTAAGAGAAAAAAATCAACTGAGGTAAAAATATTTATTTTCCTGAAATTAAGCCTACTGACTAAAAGGCAAGAATTTTAAAACAAACATTAAGGCTCCCCTAGAAACTATTTGCTGAATAGTAAAATAAAACAAACAGGTCAATCAACAGGGAGAGACAAAGTAAGTAGATGAAATGCTTCAAGAACAATTTCCAGTGAAACCTGATGCCAAGTACCAGTGGGATTTCTAGGCAGAGAAGGGCAGTAGGTTAAACATAGAACTGAATCACTCAGTTTGAAGAGAAACAAATGCAGAATATCATTCTGAAATGATGGGGAGGGGAGTGGGTGATGTGTTCTGGGACTTAAATCCAGCTGTTGCACTCATGTCACCAGCATATGTAAATCTGAACTCAAATGCAAGCTGGTCTGCTTATGTTTAAATGAGCTAATGTGAGTAAACAAGACACTTGAGAAAAGTCCAATTTCTAGATTGGTTAGGGCAGATAATGGTTAGCTGTGGGTCTTCTGGCTGATCTGAAAACGTGTCAAATGGCCATATTTTCATGACTTTACTCTTAACCTGTGTTCTTCTATTTGAATTATCTGAATTTTATTTGTACAGCTTCACAGGAAAAAACTATTATATGGTTAAACTAATTATAATTTCATAAATAGAGAACATAAAGTGTTAAATTAGATTATAAATAATCTAATAATTATAGTATTTATAAATTTAAAGTGTTGATGTCCTGTGAAATTATGGTATAAAATGGTGATTTAAAAACTAGTTCCACAAAGCACAAATCTTAATGGACCAGAATCTTTAGAAAAAAGAGTATTATAATTAAATTTTACTGTTAGTTGGTGTGAATTCTTTAGTACCATGAACACAGTTTGTTTTAACTCTTCTTAAATGGTTTGCTTTTTACCCATAAAATCATCATTTAGGTTCTGATGTTCACAAGATAAAATTTTATTGTTTGGTGGTGAGCTTCTATAAACGTTTACTGAGCACTCTGTTGTACACTCACTGACCAATCATAAATCTTTAACCTTTAGCAAATATTGAGTTTTATTTTGGGTTTCAATTATTCCATTGACTCTTTCAACTTTCACTCCTGACATCTATCACTGAAAATATACCAGTTCCCAGGGTTCTAGTGAAATAAAATTCCATCAAATTTACTATAAGGAATAAAGTAGCAAGACAAGCTCTGCAAATAGTCCTGGTCAGAGATAATATTACAGTAATATTACATTAAATTTCACTCCACTTACCTACCTAGGGCCTGGTTTAAGGCCCTGTATGCTTGAATTTCATACCACTGACGACCTGGTAAAAGACCTCTTAATTTTGAATGCTGGTCATTATATTGTCGCTTTAGTTCAACCTAATAATTTAAAAATATATTAAAAAAAGATAAGGTAATTAAAGGTCATTTAAAAACTCATTAACTTCTAACATTTTGAGTATCATTTAATTAGGGTAGAAAGATTTGTTTTTCAGTACTAAACATTTTTCAGTTCATTTAAAACATTTCTATTCATCTTTACATTTCCTAAATGCCTACATGAACTTAGTTAATTAGCTGTGTGATATCAATCAGTTTTATTGAGAAATAATTTATATATGGCAAAATTCACAAACTTTCAATGTACATGTAGATAAATTTTAATAAATGTATAGTCATGTAACCACCACCACAATCATAATTTAGAATATTTTCACTACCTAAAAACTCCTTCCTATCCCTCTTCAGGCAATCTCCTTTATTGCTGACCCTGTCAACCAATGGTCTACTTTCTGTTTTGCCTTTTTTAGAATTCTATGTAAATGTTATTATACAGTATGTAATCATTTGTGTCTGTTTTTTTTCATTTAGCATAATGATTTTGGAATTCATTCCAAAATAGTTCATTATTTTATGTTTATCCAGCCTGATAATCTCTGCTTTTTAACTGGGATGCTTAGACCATTTACATTTAATGTTAACTATTGTTATGATTTAGTTTAAATCTACAGCATAGAATATACATTCTTCTCTTCTCAAGTGCACATGGAACATTCTCCAAGATAGATTATATGTCGGACCACAAAATAAGTCTTAGGAAATTTAAGACTGAAATTACATCAAGTATCTTTTTCAACCACAATGGTAAGAAATTAGAAATTAATAACATAAGGAAAACTGAAATAGTCACAAATACGTGGAAATTGAAGAACATGCACCTGAACAACCAAGGGGTCAAAGAAGAAATCAAGAGAGAAATCAAATAGCATCTTGAGGGACATCCCTGGTGGTCCAGTGGTTGAGAATCCACCTTCCAATGCAGGTGACACGGGTTCAATCACTGGTTGGGGAACTAAGATCCCACATACCACAGGGCAACTAAGCCTGCGTGCTGCAACTACTGAGTATGCACGTCGCAACTAGAGAGCCCATGCTGCAACTACTGAGCCCATGTGCTCTGGAGCCCACACACTGCAACTAGAGAGAGAAGCGCAAGTGCCGCAATGAAGAGACCGCATGCTGCAATGAAAGATCCCACATGCCGCAAGGAAGATCCCACGTGCCACAACTAAGACCTGATGCAGTCAAAAAAAAATAATTTTTAAAAATTATCTCAATACAAATGAAAATGGAAACACAACAAACCAAAACTATGGGATGTAACAATAGCAGTTCTAAGAGAAAAGTTTATAGCAAAAAATGCTGACATGAAGAAAAAACAAAGATCTCAGATAAACAACATAACTTTACATCTTAAGAAACTAGAAAAAAGAACAAACTAATCTCAGCAGAAGGAAGGAAACTACTAAGATGAGAGCAAAAATATATGAAACAGACCAGAAAAAACGACAACAAAAAAATCAATGAAACTAAGAGTTGTTTTTTTAAAGATAAATAAAACTGATATACTTTTGCTAAATAATTAAGCAAAAAAAAAGGACTCAAAATTACAAATGAAAGCATAGATTACAGCTGATACTACAGAAATACAATGAATCCTAAGAGACTACTATGAACAATTATATGTGAAAAAAAAGGATAACTTAGAAGAAATGGATAAATTCCTAGAAAAAAATCAACCTACCAAGAATAATCATAAAGATATAAAAAATCTGAACAGACCTATAACAAGTAAGGACATTAAGGCAGTAATCAAAAACCTCCCAAATGAAGAAAAGCTCAGGACCAGATAACTTCATTGGTGAGACTGAAACTCTACTAAGCATTTAAGGAAGAATTAACACCAGTTCTTCTCAAATGCTTCTGAAATACTGAAGGGGAGGGAACACTTCCAAACTCGTTTTAAGAGGTCAGCATTATTCTCATAACAAAGGCATGTAGGGACTTTAAAAAGAGAAAATTACAGGCCAACATCCTGATAAACATAGTGGCAAAAATCCTCAGTAACAACAACAACAAAACTGAATTCAATAGCACAGTAAAAGGATCATACACCACGATCAAGTGTGATTTATCCCTGAAATACACATTGGTTTAACATACATAAATCAATAAATGTGATACACCACTATAACAAAATGAAGGATAAAAATCACATTATCTCAATAGATGCAGAAAAAGCACTTGACAAAATTCAACATCCTTTTGTGATAAAAATTCTCAAAAATTAGGCATAGAGGAAACATACCTCCATATACTAAAGGCCATATAGACAAGTCCACAGAAACATCACACTTAATAGTGAAGAGCTAAAAGCTTTTCCTCTAAGGTCAGGAATGAGACAGAGGTGCCCACTCTTACCACTTCTATTCAACAAAGTATTAAAAGTCTTAGCCAGAGCAATTAGGGAAGAAAAAGTAATAAAAGGCATCCAAAACAGAGAAGAAGAACTAAAATTGTCTGTTTGCAGATACATGATCTTATATGTAGAAAAGCCTAAAGATCCACCAAAAAACTCTTAGAACTAATAAAATTCAGTAAGGTTGCAGGATACAAAAATCAGTTGTGTTCCTACACACTAACGACAACCTATCCAAGAAATTAGGAAAACAATCCCATTTACAATAGCATCAAAAAGAATAAAATACTTTAGAATAAATTTAACTAAGGAGGTGAAAATCTTTACACTAAAAACTATAAAACACTGATGAAAGAAATCGAAGAAACACAAATAAAACAGGAAAGATCCTGTTTATGGATTGGAATAATTAGTATCGTTAAAATGTCCTTATTACCCAAAGTGATCTACAGATCCAGTAAAATCTCTATCAAAATCCAAGAGACATTTTTTTTTTTTTTTTTTTTTTTGGCGGTACACGGGCCTCTCACTGTTGTGGTCTCTCCCGTTGCGGAGCACAGGCTCCAGACACGCAGGCTCAGCAGCCATGGCTCACGGGCCCAGCCGCTCCGCGGCATGTGGGATCTTCCCGGACTGGGGCACGAACCCGTGTCCCCTGCATCAGCAGGTGGACTCTCAACCACTGTGCCACCAGGGAAGCCCCAAGTGACATTTTTTTACAGAAATAGAAAAAAGAATTCTAAAATTTGTATGGAACCACAAAAGATCCCGAATAGCCAAAGCAACGTTAAGGAAGAACAAAGCTGGAGGCAACACATTTCCTGATTTCAAACTATATTATAAAACTTTAGTAATCAAAACAGTACGGTAAAAAAAAAAAAAAAAACAGTACAGTACTGGCATAAAATCAGACACTCAGGCCAATGGAACAGAAGAGAGAATTCGAAATAAACCCATGCATATATGGTTAACTGATCTTTGACAAGGGCACCAAGAATAGACAATGGGGAAAGATAGTCTCTTTAGGAATGGTGGTGGGAAAACTGGATATCTGCATGCCAAAGAATGAAACTGGATCCTTATCTTATACCATATATAAAAATCAACTCTAAATGAATTAAAGATTTAAATTTATACTCTGAGACCATAACACTTCTAGAAGAAAACAGGAAAAAGCTCCTTGGTCTCAGCAATGATTTTTTGGATATGACACCAAAAGCACAGGGAACAAAAGCAAAAATAAACAAGTGGGACTACATTAAACTAAAACACTTCTGCAGAGAAAAAGAAACAATCAACAAAATGAAAAGACAACCTATGGAACAGGAGAACCATAATCTGATAAGAGGTTTATATCTAAAATATATAAGGAACTCCTGCAAAACCAACACCCCGCCCCACAAAAAAAAAAAAAAAGGAAAACACAAAAGAAAACCTGATTAAAAAATAAGCAGAAGTCCTGAATAGACATTTTTTCAAAGAAGATATACAAGTGGCCGATGGGTACATGAAAAGGTGTTTAACATCACTAATCATCAGGGAAATGCAAATTAAAACAAAAATGAGATATCACCTAATACTTGTTAGGATGGCTATTATCAAAAAGACAAGAGGGGCTTCCCTGGTGGCACAGTGGTTGAGAGTCTGCCTGCCAATACAGGGGACACAGGTTCGTGTCCCGGTCTGGGAAGATCCCACATGCCGCTGAGCCTGCGCGTCCAGAGCCTGTGCTCCGCAACGGAAGAGGCTGCAACAGTAAGAGGTTCGCGTACTGCAAAAAAAAAAAAAAAAAAAAAAAAAAAAAGACGAGATGACAAGTGTCGGCAAGGGTATGGAGTAAAAGGAACACTTATACACTGTTGGTGGAACGTAAAATTGGTATAGCCATTATGGAAAATGGTATGGACGTTCCCCAAAGAATTAAAAATAGAACTACCATATAATCCAGCAATCCCACTGCTGGGTATATATCAAAAAGAAATAAAATCAGTCTTGAAGAGATGTGTGCAGTCTCATGTTCATTGCAACATTCTTCACATTGGCAAGACATGAAAACAACATGTTATTGATGAATGAATGAATGGGCAAAGAAAATGTAAAATATATATACACATACACACACGCGTGCGTATATATAAGGGAATATTATTCAGGCATAAAAAAGAAATCCTGCCATTTGCAACCACATGGATGAACCTGGAGTATATTATACTAAGTGAAATAGGCCAGACAGAGAAACATAGTCATGACCTCACTTATACGCATCTAAAACTGTTAAACACATTGAACCCAAGAGTAGAATGGTGGTTGGCAGTAGGTGAGGGGTGGAGGAAATGGGGAGATACTGGTTAAAGAGTATAAATTATCAGTGACTTTTGGTTATAAGATGAGTAAGTTCTGGGATTTGAATGTATAGCATGGTAACTATACTCAATAGTAATGTATTGTATACTTGAACTATGCTACGACCTTAAGTGTTCTCATCATACACTGAAAAAATGGTTAACTATGTGAGGTGATGGTTGTGTTAATTAACCTGATTACAGTAATTTGACAATATATATTAAGTCACCACAATTTACACCTTAAATATATAGAATTTTTATTTATCAATTATATCTCAAAGAAATTGGGGGGTGGGGGGGAAGAGGTCCATACAGTGTTGTGGCAAACTTTCTGCTGGCCTTGATCCTGGTTTTGGAAAGATGGACCTCTTATTTCCCTAGTAAAAACCTTTCATGGCCTCAAAATACCATAAATAACATTGAAAGCCAAATGAAAACCTCGAGAAAAAGTTCTGTTAACTAATATACAATGAACTCATACACAATCAATGACAAAATCTAACTACTAAAAGTAAATAATCTGTGAGAAAGCAAGTCATCAAGTTGAATGATAAATGGCTGGTAACCCACATGAAAAGATGCTCAACTTTACTAGTAAACCAAGAAATGCAAATTTAATATTTCCATTGTTTTCATCTGTAGAATACTGACAAATATTTACCAAATGTATTTATATTTTCCAATAAGTACAGATAGATAATATGTACGAGAATACTCATTGCATCTTTGTATTGGAGAATATTAAGAAACAATCTAAATGTACATCAAGTACAATGAAATATACTACAATTATTCTGAGATAAATATTGGGCTATTATATAGAAAGAAACAGATCTATATGTTTTGACATAGAAATTTAGCCAAGATATATATTTTAAATAAAAAATCAAGTCAAACACACACATACAAATGGCCAGGTGTCATGTTAGGAATAAGGACCACAATATAGAGCAATACCAATTTTAAACTAGCCCCCCAAAAGACTTAAACCAAACTCTAACAAGAACCACAGGGGAAACAGAATTTAAAGACCGTACTTTGAGCTTTTCCCAGATCTCCCCTAATATATTGTCAAATCGTGTCCATATAAGTTCAAGATGATCACCTACTAATTGAACTGCCTATAAAAACAAAAATATATTTTTGTTTCTATACAATAGAAATTGTATAATTTCTATACAATAGAAATTACTACAAAGATGATCCATAATCAAGGAAAAACAGGCAGTCAATAGAAACCAATCTAGAAAGGGCTCAGCTACTGGAATTAGCTGACAAAGACTTTAAAGTAGCTGTTATAAATATATTTAAATAACTTAAAAACATATGTTTTAACGACTGAAATTTGGAGAATCTCAGCAGAGAAACGGAAATGTAAAAAAGACCCAAATAGAAATTCTACAACTGCAAAATATAATAACTTAAAAAAAATTCATTGGATGGATTTAACAGCATATTGGAGAAGGCAGAAGAATTAGTCAGTAAATCTTAAGACAGATCAATAGAAATAATGAAACACATCAATTGGAGCAAAATAACTTCATACACACCAAAGACACTGGTTGGTGTAAAAGAATCAAAGCATAAAAAAGCAGTCAGAGGGACTTCCCTGGTGGCACAGTGGTTAAGAATCCACCTGCCAATGCAGGGGACACATGTTCAAGCCCTGGTCCGGGAAGATCCCACATGCCTCAGAGCGACTAAGCCCATGCGCCACAACTACTAAGCCTGCGCCCTAGAGTCCATAAGCCACAACTACTGAAGCCCGCATGCTTAGACCCCGTGCTCTGTAACAAGAGAAGCCACTACAATGAGAAGCCCACGGACCGCAACGAAGAGTAGCCCCCGCTTGCCGCAACTAGAGAAAGCCCATGCACAGCAATGAAGACGCAACACAGCCAAAAATTAAATAAATAAATAAAAAGCAGTCAATGATGATCTAAACAAATTTAAAAATCAGAGTTGAAACAGTACTAATGCATTTGATACAATATTTATTGACTCAAATGCTCCACTGTTAAAGGACATCAAGAATTTCTCACTTTTCCGAGTGACCGAATGTACGTTCATTTTCTCTCTAGGTAATAACACACAGAGACTGTGTTAAATTAAACTTCTGCTTCTTTTCTGGAACAGAAATCATAATAAATTCTGCTATCTAGTCCTTGAATTTGATATTATAATCATATCCCTTTCAAAAAGACTCATAATTAATTACAGGGCATAAAACTACATTCCTATTAAAAGAAATGTCACACCAAAGGGTACCACATACCCAGCCTTCATCTGGTCTTCATAAAAATCTTTAAAATTACATCATCTCAAAAGTGAACTACTTTTATACAAGGTCAGAATGTATGGTATACACAAATCAGATTGACCTATTCAAATATATAAGTTAATGAGCTTTTTCCTGTAAAAAGCTCTCTTGTATAAAAGTTCCTTCTTTTTTTTACTGAAGTATAGTTAATTTACAATGTTGTGTTAGAAAATGCAAGTTTTGAGTGCAAGAAAATTATGTATTATGATTTCACATTTTTCATATACTAACTGAATGAAAAAAGTGAGTTATGTTTTAAGCTGCTCTCAAGAATGCTATAGTCAATTATGCCTCAATAAAGCTTAAAAAAAGAAACTAAATAAAAAAGAATGCTGTAGAAACATTAAAAATATGCATTTAAAATATAAAAATTGATATAATGAAAAGAAGAAATATTTGATAACTTAAAAAAAATACTAATTCCATTCAATATTTATAGTTTTGGCTGTGTGTAAGGTATCTGTGATATGCACTAGGAATACAAAGACAAGTTAAAAATATTTTCTGCCCAGCAAGAGATTACAAGAACAGAAACGACTGAGTACAAATGGCCATCAAGTAAATATAAGTGCTAAAATATTAACTTTGATTACAGTGTATAAAAGTAAGAGGAGTTGAGAAATGAAGACATGCTATGAATTTGATATGAGAGTAATGAGGGCTTTACCTGGAAAGCCAAAGGGAATGGAAAAGAGACCCAGTTCATAACACATTGTGGAGTTACAGAACTTAAGTGACAAAGTAGATGTGGGTTTATTAAAGGGGGAAAAGTCAAAAATGACTCCAAAGTTTCCAGCCACTGAGAGAAGGAATCCAGTAACCCACCAAGAGAAGACAAAAAGAAAAGTATGTTTAAGGAAGAAGATAAACTTGGCTCAAGCCATTTTAAAGAAATAATTTCTAGGGCTTCCCTGGTGGCGCAGTGGTTGAGAATCTGTCTGCCAGTGCAGGGGACACGGGTTCGAACCCTGGTCTGGGAAGATTCCCACATGCCGCGGAGCAACTGGGCCCGTGAGCCACAATTACTGAGCCTGTGCGTCTGGAGCCTGTGCTCCGCAACAATAGAGGCCGCGATAGTGAGAGGCCCGCGCACTGTGATAAAGAGTGGCACGCACTTGTCACAACTAGAGAAAGCCCACACACAGAAACGAAGACTCAACACTGCCATAAATAAATAAAAATTTAAAAAAAATTTCTAAACCAAGTATAGAAATTGATAATGAGTTAGCTAATCAGAAAGTCAAAATTGGAAAAGTAGGGAACCAAAGATCTTACTAATAAATGATAACAATATCTGTCAAGCTGCTATAACATTCCATGCACAGTGCAGTGCTTAATAGGTATTATCTCATTTAATCCTCATAACAATCTTAGAAAGTTACTACTGTTACCTCATTTTACAGATTAGAAAAATAAGTTTTAAAAAATTAAGTAACATGTGGAAGGTGACCCAGTATGTAAGTAGTAAAGCTGGGATTTGAATCTAGTCTGTCTCTCTCCAGAGCTTGCTCTCTTAAGAGTAAAAACCCAAGCGTCAGGACACCCTACAGCTTCTCTGAGTGAGATCTTAGGTAACTCAATTCTATTGTGGCTTTCTCCTATTTAAAAATGGAATGAGTATTAAAATCTAATTAATAACAACAATTTATTCACATAACAAACTGCTAGCATTGTAAGTTCACAAACTGACTATAATTCCTAGCAACTAGTTAATCCAATGTGAAACAGTAGGAATTGTTCTTTTCAGTCAGTCAGCTTTTAAAGATCCCCTATGTGGTATTTCTGGGCAAGTATTTATCAAATAGTATATTTTTGTAATATAAGCCTAATCAAAGGTATAAAGTTATTTTCTTTAAAAATTTCAGACTTCCAAGATCAATTAACAATTTACAGTTTTAAGAAGTTGTAAAACTACTTAAGAGAAAACAAAATCTCTTCAAAACACTGTATACTATTAACCTTCTGACATATATATATATATATGTACACTTCTGACAAGTAGCTTTCAAATTGGCATATAAGACATTTTATTTTATATCCTCTCAAAAGAACCTGTAAAATTTCTAAATTAAAACTTTATAACTTGAATATAAAGCAAACTTTCCTTTAAGCATCATAGAATAATATGCTTTTTAAAGTAGTATAGTGAATAATATGGCACCATAGGAAATACTAGGTAATATTAAAAAAATAATTTGACAATTCAGCAATAAAGTATATTATATTTAGAGATAAGAATACTTAAAAATTCTATCTAACTATACATTTCCTACCTATCTCTCAAAATGTAACTAAGCATTTATCTATATTAACATTATTTCCCCTCCCCCAAATTTGCATTTATCCTTTGCCAGACATAATAGGTTAAGGATTTTCAAAATTTACTATACCATGTTGAAACAAATACTTTATAATGATCACTCTGCCTATGACAACAGTTGCTTTAGGAAATATTAGTTATAATTGAAATATTTACAGGTAATATAGCAAATATTAGATTAAATAAACAAAATTCTCTCTCCTTGTCTTTTATTTTTCATTAAAATGAATTAATTTTTATGTATGACTACATTATTTCAACTTCTTGCAAATTTTCAAATAATTTTTTACAATCCAAATGGCCTTTAAATTACTGCCAATATTTTACCTAGGGAAATTAATTTAGGTAAAAAGTAAGGAAAAAAAACTTTTGAAAGTAAATATATATAAAGGCTAACTTTGAAATATTTTTTATTATATAAAGAAGCAGATTTAAAAAAATAAATTTAAAAATTGTCTTTGGGTGAACACATTTAATTAGGGAAAGCAAAACTAAGGGTTTGGAAAAGGTAGAAAGACATTACACCTCTTTTTAACGACATCAGAATCTATTTCATTGTACACTTAGGAATTATCAGGTACGAAAATCAATGCCCAATTTAAAATGACATAAAGCATATGTGAAAAAGCCAGTTTCTCCTGCCAGCAAATAGCCTAAATGTTA
Organism: Neophocaena asiaeorientalis asiaeorientalis; assembly: GCF_003031525.2. Lineage (NCBI taxonomy): Eukaryota > Metazoa > Chordata > Mammalia > Artiodactyla > Phocoenidae > Neophocaena > Neophocaena asiaeorientalis. The sequence continues at coordinate 6,038,770 of NW_020174560.1, read as the reverse complement.
AGTAAACCAAAGGCTAGAAGGGATTAGTTGAAATGTCAAAAGACAACATTTTACTTTTACCTGCTCATCCTTATAAACAGACTCTCATCCCTCAGGCATGCTTTCCAAACAAATAGTTTCAATGTGCAGCAGCAAAAGGCCCATGGCAAGCTCTGCCATCTTGTAACTGTCAAAGAGATTAGTCTTTGATCTATTTGGGAGGTCATGTCCACATTCACATTAGCTATACAGTCTAATAGCATTATACCTGTTGACCAATGCTTCTTTAATGCCTAATGAGACAGACATTTTATGTTATGGAAGTTAACTGTGAATGTTTTTTCTAAGTTTTTTTTTTTTTTTTTTTTTTTTTTTCCTAAGTTTTGACAGAAAGTAAACACCATAAAGTGAGCTCAAGTGTGGTTTGGAAAGATGATCTTTTAAACCAGTTAATATTACTTTCCAAATACATTTTACAAGGCTTTCCCAAATTAGAAAGCTATATTTAATTGTATACTCTGGAAGGAGTTTAAACCACTTGCTCCCCATCCCCAATAAATTAGTGTATGTGTAATTTTGGAGGAGTATGTGAACAGCAGAGAGAAGGCAAACTATTTTATCAGAGGTTGCAAACTGAAGGCCCATGCCAACTCTCAACTAGCTCACGCATTTAAATAATCTATTTAACTCCTGTAGCAGCTTGTGTTTGTAACCCACTGGTTCAGATGCTACACTGATTCATAGAACATTTTTTCATAACTGGAGTTCAACATTCATACAAAATGAAAAACACCCTTAATATGGTAGTTTCTAGACAGCTGAAAATATCTCTGCATCACAGGCTAACCTGATATAAGTAGAGATGAGATCCTGAATAGCAAAGATAAGATAATCAAGACTGAAGTGGGACTTAGGGAATTATGTTAAAATACCCATACAGCATTCAAGCAGAAGTTATATGGGTTTGGATTCTGATTTTAACATTACAAAATGCTTGAGATCAAATAGTAAGTTCCTTAAGTCCTCCAATGACTCAGTTTTATTGGAGACAGTATAAGTAGTATACTACTGATAGCAGTAGTATATATAAAATAACCAAAAGGATCATACTGTATATGTCAACAAAAAATTTAAGTCACAATTTTGAATATTATTTTTTTCCACTTAGTCAAACCCAACAGTGCTGGCTTTAAATAGCTCTATACAAGAGTAGACTTTTACAAGTTTTATAAGTAGCTCCTGAAGAAATAAATGGTGTGATAAATATGAGCTGGAACTATAAATGCATCTCTTTACTACTGCCTCATATGAAAGACGGTGGAATTTGTCCCAATTTGTATACATATGTATTATGATTTCAGTAATAAATGCTTTCCTAAAAGCAATCAATATAGGCAGAATATACTTTTATTTTCTTGTATGTAAGCTTTATTTATTTATTATTATTATTTTTTTTTTGCGGTACGCAGGCCTGTCACTGTTGTGGCCTCTCCCGTTGCGGAGCACAGGCTCTGGACGCACAGGCTCAGCGGCCATGGCTCATGGGCCCAGCTGCTCCGCGGCATGTGGGATCCTCCCGGACCGGGGCACGAACCCACATCCCCTGCATCAGCAGGCGGACTCTCAACCACTGCACCACCAGGGTAGCCCCTATTTTCTTGTATGTAAGCTTTATGACAAAAGTTCAAGCCTGGTAATAAGACTAAGAACAAATGATCAGCTAAACTTACTAATTAAAAATATTAAGAAAACTTTGCCTCAGAAAAATAAACACATTTGTCTAGCAAACACTCAAGAAGAACAGTTTTATATTTAGCCAAGGTAGAGAACCTAAAATGTAAACATTTATAGCAAACTAAATCTGGAAGACAGAGACTGTGCATTAGACATTTATTGCTCCATATCATCACAGTGTAAACACTTTTATCAGGGTATCACAATATAAATTCCAATGGTTAGAGTTCTAAATTCAGCGTAAGAGCTTGTATATGAAATAAGTTAGCTAGATAAAAGGAATATAGCTGGTTTTATTTCATCTGGCATATTTTCAAAATTTCTGAAACACCAAGTTAACCAAATATAGTATATATATTGTTTTAAATGGGGAAAAATGGGTTTCTGCCAAGAGCTAAGAAGCCAGGCTCCCTTTTAGACTTAAATAAACACACACACACACACACACACACACTCGAAATGGTTTTCAATTGTTACTTACTCTCCTTGTTACACTACGCTAGGAGGTGACCACAGTAATCTACCAAGAAATAAGAATCAAGACATAGTAACAGACATAGTAAGAATAATATAGCTTATCTCACATATGCTTGAAGGTTGCTTTGAATAAGACACTTTTTGCAGAGAAACCTGTTATACTTTGTGTCATAAATTGTCAGTGTTGAAATAAACAGCCTAAAAATTTCAAATATAAAAAAAAGAACAAAATATATTCCCCTCAAATCAAGCATCTCTTGCTCTCAACATATTCAACCTCAAGTGGTTAAAATAATTTAGCTACTAGCCCAGAATAGTTTATTGGTAACACAGTAACATTCAAGCAATTCTGAATAAAGGCTTTAGATAATAATAATGCAAAAACATCTGTCAGTATGAAGCAGTAGATCTTAGTGTTTCTTTTAAATTATGAAAATAATTTGTCAAGATAAGAGCCCAGGGAAAAAGTAGAAATTAATATTTTTCTATTAAAAGAAAAAAAAGACAGTTAATACTTTAAGACATGCAAGAAACAACAATATATGCTTATTCTGTAAAGGGCTATGGTTAAAATTTTTTTTAAAGAAAAATAGGCTTTGTTGCAATTTAGTTAGGCTACCCATAATAAAATATTATCCAGATAAACCTGAAAATGCTTAAATTATCATCTCTAGAAAATACTATATATATGTGTATATATATATTTTTTTTTTTTTTTGAGGAAAGGAGATATGGAAAAAGCACACGGCTTAGAGTCAAAGCTTTGACATTTATTAGTTGTTTGACCTTGGGTAAGTCACAGTACCCCATTTAGCTTCCTTTCTCAGTTTCCTCCTCTGTAAATGGAAGAAAATAATTCCTGCCCGCATTACCTCATAGAGCTGGTTCAAGAAAGAAATGACAATGGACACAAAACTGTAAAGCATCATATATTAGAGGTAAGCAAGCTGGAGAGTCATTACTTATCCTGTATTTCTAAAAACCAATATAGGTTTGGGTGGCATGCTGTTGTAATATATTGTCGCATGTAAATGAAAAAAGTCATAGGACTGACAGACAACGTAGGTCATCTACATTAGAGTTCTGACACTTAGATCAACTGTCTCTGAAGGCGCTTAACCTATACTACTCAACATAAGGACACATTATTTTATGTGACTTAAAAGTTTCTTCAGCTCATGGAGTGGCTACTTTTTCATCATATATCAATGAAAATATGTACATTGGCAAGACTCATAGAGAACAGTATTTAGTTTTGAAACATACCTTTTTCTAAATGACTTCTGCAATTGATCTTAAATTTTCTGAGAAATTATAACTAACATTAGCACTCTTTAATATCCTTCAAAATATTTTTTGACCACTTTGCAACCTATGAGCTGTATTTGAAGAGAACTATATAAAATATGTTAGTGGTGTAATCTACAGAATGAGTACCTGATTGTCCTCTATTAGTCTAAATATTATTCCTTACATATATCTTACAATCTAGAGCTTCCTGTTAAAGTCTCATACAAGAGCCAAATACTATGAATAAAACCCTTCTAGCAATAATAACTAACAAAATGAAATATTGTCTTACATAAGAAAGCAATGTGAGACTGTATATGGAACCATAGGCTCTTGAAGGAATGCGCCAATATTTAGAGGTTTTGTTAAGGGAAATGAGTAGTGCTGCATTCAGCAAGTGATAGAGATCTGCACCTGCTCCTATACAACCCTGGAAGGTAAGGAGGTCTCTCATGGAAGAGGCTTGTGGATGCGAGAAGATGTAAAACTAAGCACTGAGGCTCTGGGAGGACTCCACAAAAGTTTAGTGGCAATGGCAGGCATAGAAAGTAGAAGCTAATCCCAGTGAGAGGAGGCTCAGACTCAGAGTTCACATGATTAAATACCTTTAAAAATGAACTCGAGCAAGAGAAAATGTGCAGGTAAAAGATTACGTGAGTACTAGAAAACACTGAAAACATACTTAAAACTCTTGTTTATTACCTCCACAGCCCAGCAAATCAATTCTGATACTTTTGCCATCTAGATTTTTATATTATTATATCGAAACATCTTTCAAACGTAAGTAAATGTTTGATTTTTAAAAAACATTTGTTACTTTCTACCTTTGCAATATTATTGTTAGGAATGTTTGATTCAGAGCTTCTCAAAAGTGAAGGTGTGAGTGTGGGAATAAAGCATGTGGGATCATAGCACTTCAAAGTCTCCTACTTTATCTTTGAAAGTAATGAAGACTTCTGGTTTCAGGAAGGCAAAAAAATTTTTCTTCTTTCCTTGCCTCTTAAAAACCGACCCCAAATTAAAAGATAAATAAGAAAGAGAAATAGTCTCTATCTTCAATGAAACTAAGACATCTGTAACCTTAAACCCAAATATATGACTGTGAAAAGCAGACTAAATGACTAAGCAGAGAGGCGAAAGTTCAAACCGAAGTACCCACAGAGCTACTGATGGGAAATAAGCCAGTTAGGCCAGCAGGAGTCCAGAAAGGCTGAGGAAATTGATGCATAGGGAAACTGCTGGAGGATATGTACCACAAAGATGAAATAAGAAACAAGAAACAGGAACAAGGTCTGAGATCCAGGAAACTTGGGACCTAACACAGAAGACAAGCAAATCAAATTCCTAGGATGACAACAAAGGGAAATCTCAGGATATTGGCAGTTAAGTGAGCCTAAAGAGCAACTTAAGTCTTGATTGAAGCAGGAGATCAGAAGGCTCCAAAAGGGATGTCTTCAGGGGGAGAAAAAGAACTGACCTATTATCTGACAGGTCTCATAGGAAAACTGTATTGAGAGGTGTTGCAGATTTATTAAAGATTTCTTTAAAGATATATATATTTAAAATATTTATTTATTTATTTGGTTATGCTGGGTCTTAGTTGTGGCTCACTGGCTCCTTAGTTGTGGCAATGTGAACTCTTAGTTGGGGCATGCATGTGGGATCTAGTTCCCTGACCAGGGATCGAACCCGGGCCCCCTGCATTGGGAGCGCAGAATCTTAACCACTGTGCCACCAGAGAAGTCCCTAAAGATATTTTTAAAAGAAAAAATAAAATAGTTAAAGGAAACCATTTGACTACAGTGAACAATATTTTCATAGTCATGATAATGTGAATATTGACTATGGATTTAATAAAAAATTGTGATTTAACGATATTGGGAGGATGTAAGAAGGGAAAGGCGGAGTAAGTGAGCTGAAATCCTATCTCACGTAGGAAGTAAATAGTTAATGTCTAAAATTGATTATATGGATGTAAATACCAGATGAAATAGATAAAAGAAGTGAAAGTCACTGCTTCTCAGAAGCAGGGGCTGGGAAAGGGGTAGAAGCCAAGAGATTGTTAATATAAGAAACCATCTAATGTTTTTAGTATAAATCAGGCTCTTAGTAAAAGTTTTATTGGATTTTTTTCAACTTGATAAAAAATAACAAAAAAATAAATGTAGATTGCTCATTTTAATTCATGACATACACTTGTTTCACTATATAAAACAATGGTGTTCAACTGAGAGTGATTTTGCCTACCAGAAGATACTGGCACTATCTGAAGACATTTTTGGTTGTCACAACTGGTGAGGGAGAAACATTTGCTACTGGCATCTACGGGTAAGTCCAGAGATGCAGCTAAACACCCTACAATGCACAGGACATCACTCACAACAAAAAATTATCCTGCCCAAAATGTCACTACTGCCAAGCTAGAGAAACCCTGCTATTAAGTAATTTTAAAGAACAAATCTGGTCATTTTGATGTGATAGGAAATTACACTATGACTTATTACATAGCTTACTATATTCCTTGGCACGCCGGGATTATCTGTCCCAAAGGTAGAAAGCATAAATTGAACTCATTCCCAAGGTATCAAACCTTAATCTCAGTGAAAAACAGTAAAGACTGATGCTGTAAACACTGATGTCTACTACAGTTTATATTATCTTTGACCTTAAGACTTTATAATTGGAAAAAAAACAAGTGACACACTCACCTGAAGCCCATCTATGTATCTGCACCCTGTAGGCTTTAAGAGAATCTAAGTAAATTGATTAAAATCTACTACAACTAAAATTCTGCTCTGAAGAAAAAAAATTATTTTCAGAGAGGTTAAGAAACAATTCCACTGTTTCCCTTGAGGTAGTGCTACTGATTATGCTCTGTGCCAACAGAATAAGTTAAGTGTCAATCAACCTTACAAGTCCCCAGCGTGATAAACTCACTTTTAAAACCTTCAACCTACTATGAGAGCAAAAGTAAAATATAAAGGTTAAAAATTTCCTGTTCTCACCAAAAAAAGAGATAAACACAGGAAAATAACTTCAGAATTTTTCAAAAAACAAACAAAAGTTTTATTTGCTTTATTAATTATCCAAAGGTTTAACTTGTAGCTATATTCAGGTATGGCTTTTTTCCTAAGGAAATACAATGATATGAGTATTGGAAAGAAAAGGCTATCAATCAGACTTGATGAAAATTTTGTGATTTTAAATGTTTCCTCCCCCAAACCCAAAAGATTCCTTTAATAAATATGGGGAAAAATTTTTTTAATTTAAAAATACCTCAGCAATTCATCCATTTATTTTGTAACTTTATATTTGTTTGTTTGTTTTGCAGGATGGATGGGAACAAAGAGTTTGGTTATCTCATTTTTCTCTGTCCAAGGCAAATTATAAGTTGTCAGTGTAGATGGAATACTTAGATTTAAACTAGATTTTAATTTTTGAATTTCAAGATATACTTAGAACCTGCTTTAATAATACTTCTGGCCAAACAATCTTAAAAAAAAAAAACTAGAAAAAAAAGTTTTCTGAGGAGGAAAAAAAGGTTTAAATAATGAGGATAAACTTATTCCAGACATTCAGAGGTGACGAGGTTTTTCTTCCATATCTGTGATTTGGCCTAAATGTTTCTAACAATTCCAAAAGCCAGTTGCTGGACTCCTAAATGTTAGAGTTTAGGATTACAGCCCTTTAAGTTTATATACACAGCCATTTCCCTTGGGTATCCACATATTATTATCAGGGCTAGATCCAGGTGGGTTTCTGTATCAGATGCTACACTATAACCGGAACCCCACTACATTCTGACCTCAGGCTCTATTACTGGATCTGGTTTCCCATAGCTTAGAATAAAGTCTCAAATCCTTAAAATGGCACACAAGGCCCTAAATGATTTGGCTCCTTAATAAGTCTCCCAGCCTCTATTCACATGCCATTCTCCCCAACTCACGCTCTTCCTCAGCTTCTTTCAATTCCTGGGAATAGCTATCCTCTTTCACACCTCAGGGCCTTAGCATATGCTGTTCTATCTGCTGAGAATACTCTTACCCATTCTGCTCACCTACATAACTCCGAGCCTCCTTTCCTGTGTCAGCTGAAATATCACTTCCTCAGGAAGTCTTTGTTTACCCCTAAAGACTAGGTTAGGATCCTGTTATACATTCTCATAGTTCCTGTGACTTTTTTCTTACAGTCTTCATCACAACTGCAATTAATTGCTTCTTTATTACTTTAATTTCAACATTCCTCACAAGAATGTAAGCTCCATGAGACAAGGGGCTATAATCTGTGAATGTATCACCATGTCACCAGTCTATAAAGTACTTGGTACTCTAGCCAGATATTCAAAAAGTGGTTGTTTCACTTTTCTGAATAGTCTTAATAACTTGAATAGTTTTATAATCTGGCCTTTGATGAGGCCATTCCACTTGATCAAATGTTTGTATGTTTGAATCTCAACATAGACAAGATTCAAATCTCATTTCTCTGAGATCTGAATTTCCATCTATTTTAGGCAAATCACTCAAAGTAAATGGATATCTGGATGGGAGGTGAAAGGTGCTGCTCAACTTCACTTTCCCTAAGCATTGGAACACCCAGACCCTGTCCAACCAAAACATCCTGTTACACGTTCAAGTACTTTACTAAATTATAGACATCATTAGAGGTAGCATCTTGTTTATTTCCGCACTTAACTGTATTTAGTACAAATCAGGCTCTTAGTGAAAGTTTGTTACTGAATGAATAAATGAATGCTAAAACACTCAAGATCATTAACACAATGATAAAAGTGATTCAAAAGGAAAATATGAACCTACTCAAAATTATTAGTAAAGGTTTTTGTTTCTGAAATCAAGTTTGTCTTGATATACTATAATCCCTTGCATTCCCACCTCCATTCATCTACTCAGGAATATTCATATTGCTGTCAAAGCAACAAGAATAATGAAGGAACAACAACAGTCTACTTAAAAAGAAATGTCAGATTCAAGAATTCTAATACTGCCATCATCTAATAATATTTTGACACTTGAAAGCACTGGTTTAATGTGCACTCAATTTTATTAATGCTGTTATCCTCTGGGGCAAGCAAGGGATAACAGCCCTTTTCTGAGGTTTATAAAATGCCAAGAATGCATGGTAGCTTATAAATTTATGTGTGTTTGATATAAAGTCAATAACTAACAAAATTAAAATAGATGCCAGTATCTTTCAATCATTAATGTAATTTTTCAAAACTGATTAAAAAATAATATACTTAAATAGTCCAGTATCTTCAGAACTAAAAGAAGTTTCCCAAATGAAAAAAGGAATTCATAATGATTATCATATGCCAATACTGAGATAACTAATCAGATCACTATCGGAATTTTAAATAGTTTCCAAATGAAATCTATTTTGGTGACTCAACATACTATATTACTAAAGCAAAATAATACACAAACATAAAATTTATATCTTAGTTATTTTAATAATTGTAAGAGCTCTTCTGATATAGAATATTACCATCAAATTTTACTAAACTTGTTGTAGAAATCTAAGATACCAACTGGAACATTTTTAAAGCATAAAAATTTTTAGGCACATGCCATGGTTTTATGCATTTTTCTTCAGAGGAAAAGGCACAATACCCATGAAGGGAGAATATTTTTATACACTACTAAATTGTGCTAAAGAATACAAATAAAATGGAATTTTAAACTCTAAATATCGTACCTTACAACGTCTCACAAATTATGTCCATGCCACCAACTTGAGATGTGAATGCCTGAATTATAAAGTTGAAGGCTGTCTAAGTTTTTATATCATACTAATTGGCCAAAGGATTTGTTTTAGATATCCACTAAAAGGGCAGTGTTGTTATACTGTGACTTAATTGCATTAAAAGAAAACAATTTTCTTTTAGTTATATTTTTCCACCAACATCTAATCATATAAAGGCCTTGGTTCACTCTTCTGTCCCTCAAATACTTTGCTTTAGTGCACAGAAAGCTTCCTTTTTAGCTATTACATGATTAAGTATGTCCTTATAGAATGATCAGAAGCATCTGGGAAAGGTGGAAGTGAAAAAAATCCTCACCAGGAAAGTTAGCTTAATGCCTGTCCTTCAGAGTGGCCCGTTATCAACATTTCACAGTGGGTTTCTTTATTTTCAGGTCCCTGAGGTATGTGCAATAACTTATGACTTGAACTAAACAAGTCACACTTGGCTCCAAAATGAAATTTTCCTACCTCTACTTTCTAGTCCCCAAGGTGGGAAGAGGAAATCCTGGTCACAGCCAAAGAAGTCATATTTTTGGCTCTAACATACATTTTCCTGCTTCTCTAAAAGCCTAACTCTGCAGTTGAGACTACAAGAGTCTTAAGTTAGTATTTTAAACTGTATTTTAATTTTTACTTCCATAATCTGTCTCAAATTTAAGAAAAAATTTTAGTATCATAAAATTAAGGTCATTGCCCTCTTTGTCCCACTCAGATCACTTTTCTAACTCGGACACTGACCTTAACTCTTTAAAATATGAATTCAAATAAAACAATAGAGAAAACAAGACAGAAATAGACTGTTTTGTTTTCATAAGGTAGAATATTTCAGGTTCTCATTTACAAATAATTTCCACTTATTCTGCATGATAGGCTGAGTACTAATGTAAAAGAAAACTGTGAAGTCCTAATTTATGGTCCAGTAATTTGAAGTATTGTTTTAGGTTTGGAAGAACTATTTATGGAAATCATTTAGTTCATCAATTCATTTTATAGAAAACCAGAATATGGCAGACACACCCTGAGGTGACTCCCAGAGAGTCATGTCTTGTATAATCCTCTCACCTTGGGTGTGAGCAGAACCTGTGACTTGCTTCTAGCCAACAGAATATGGCAAGGGTGATGGGGTAGTCACTCCCTTGATTAGATCATGTTATAACGCAAAGGTGTGAGGAAGTTACTCCTGTTATTATGTTGTTGTATGGCTCCATCTTAGGAGACTGGAGCTAGACAGTATCTTGTTGGCCTTGCATAAATAACCTGCCATGCCGTGAGAGGACCTGTGAGAAGGCCACATAACAAGGAATTCTGAGTAGCCTGCAGGAGATGAGAGCAGCCCCTGGCTAGATCAGTCCTACAACTATAAGGAACTGAACTCTGCCAACATCCTAAATGAACTCGGAAGAAGACCCCAAGAGCCAGATGAGAAAGCAGCCCAGCCAACATTGACTGCAGTTTTGTGGAAACGTGAGCAAAGGAGCCAGCTAAGCCACACCCAGGCTCCTGACCCATGGAAACTGTGACATAAGAAATGTGTGCTGCTTTAAGTCACTATGTTTGTGGTAATTTGTAACACAACAAGAGAACACTAATATAAAGAGTGATAGCCAGTATAATTAATATACTCTCTCCATTATTATGTTCTATTATGTATTAGGGTGTAAAATGCTATTGGAATTGAGTATTCCCTTCATAACTCCTTTAATGATTTATGATTGTAACAACATACTGTACTGCCTTATTATAAGTAATATTAATGTTTACTACTGTCCTAGTCATTATCATCAAATAATGATTACTATCATTATGATACCTTAATTAAAGAGTCCAGGAATGGAAGGTTGTTGTTTTTTAATAACAATGTCAAGTAAAACAAAAAACAAAACCAAATACTATTTTGATAACTTATATTAAATATACTGAACTTTGTTTTATTTTAATTAATTTTACTTTAATATTTAGTATATATTTAATACTTAATTATATTTAAATATATAAGTATACATTTATTTAAGACTTTAAATATAAATATATTAAATAATAAACATATTTAATCATTAATTAAGTCAACTTATTGAACACTCACTATATTCCAAGGCAATATATAATTGTAGAGACAAAGATATTTAAGAAATTGTCCTAATCCTTGAGGTAATCTAACAGATTATAAAACATATTTATAAACACTAAAATATAATATAATGAAGGCAGTGTAAGTATGTGCTTTAGGAAGTAATAAAAAACACTGGTAAAAATAACTATGTAGGTAAATATAAAAGCCAATATTATCATACTTTTGGTTTGTAACTGTTTTTTTTCATGTGATTTAAAAGGCAAATGCATAAAACGATAACTGTAAATTATGTTAATGGTACACAATGTATATATAAAGATGTAATCTATGACAATAACAATATAAAAAGGGAGAGACAGAGATTAACTCCAAGGTAACACTAAGAAAATAACTGAAAAATATACACAAAAGGAAAGAAGGGAATCAACATAGTACATAGCAAAAAACAGCTAAACACAAAAAATGCAATAATGAATGAACTGAGGAACAAAAAGCACATAAGACATGCAGAAAACAAATAGTTAAATGGTAAAACAAGCCCTTCCTTATCAGTAATTACTTTAAACATAAATGGATTAAACTCTCCAACAGAAAGGCAGATATTGGCAGAATGAATTAAAAAACATGATCCAGGACTTCCCTGGTGGCGCGGTGGTTATGGATCTGCCTGCCAATGCAGGGGACGTGGGTTTGAGCCCTGGTCTGGGAAGATCCCACATGCCGTGGAGCAACTAAGCCCATGTGCCACACCTACTGAGCCTGCACTCTAGAGCTCACGAGCCACAACTACTGAGCCTGCATGCCAAAACTACTGAAGCCCACACACCTAGAGCCCGTGCTCCCAGCAAGAGAAGCCATCACAATGAGATGCCCACGCACCGCAACGATGAGTAGCCCCTGCTCGATTCAACTAGAGAAAGCCCACGAGCAGCATCAAAGACCCAACGCAGCCAAAAATAATTAATTAAAAAAAAAACCCATGATCCAACTATATGATGTCTACAAGAGACTCATTTTAGATATAAGGAAGTTAGACTCATTTTACAACATATACAAAACTTTACTCAAAATGGATCAAATATTTAAATTTAAGAGCAAAAACTATGAAACTCTTTGACAAAAAACATTAGGGGCAAATCTGCATGATCATGGATTTGGCAGTGTTTTCCTAAATATAACACCAAAAACACAGGCAACAACAACAAAAAATGAAGTGAGCTTTATTAAAATTTCAAACTTTGTATTTCTTTTATATCTTATAGAAGTGTACTATTATTTTCAATAACTTGTTTGATCATTTATAAATTTTAAGAAATCCATAATGGTGCTCTGAGTTATTTCATATACTCAGATATTTCAGGTACTATTATATTCTGGTCATTTCCAGAAGATAAAGGTCCTTAATTATTATAAAAATTGCATATCTATACTTTTAAAGCTTATAAACATCAGTCTTTTGAATGAATGCTTTATAAATATCCTTTAGTTATTAAAAAAAAAGGCCAGGACTCCTTTTTGGAGTCCTTATTCTAAGCTCTTTGCCATGTGTGGTGGAAAATACCCCCTTCCCCCAGCCCCGCCACTGCTGTTGACTTTGGGCTTGGGCATATGACATACTTTGGGCAATATGTTAGTAGATGTGACATAAACAGGTATTTGAAAAGTGCTTACACAGTCAAGCCTGCTCTCTTGTACCTCTGCCATTGCAATAACATGCTTTGGCTGGTCCGTTGGTCCACAAAGGATGAGATCCATCAGCAGAGCTGATCCAGTTGAGTGCAACCTATGTTGGTCAAACCATAGCAGGGTGACTGAGCCCAGCTGAAATCATCTGTTGCCCACCCCACCCTCATAGATGCTGACCCATAGTAAATGACTGGTATTTTAAGCCACTGAGTTTTAGAATTGTTTGTTAGACAGGAAGAAGTGATCCAGACATATGCAACAAGAAATACACTTCCAAGTCTTTCCAATAATGACTTTTCCTCTTTTTCTGTCTGTCCCTTGATCCTGCAGCTCAGACTACTCTTGGGTCCACCCTACTTGTCCCTTTTAGGAACCACTAGGGAAACTCCTTTAGAATCACCCTCCTCTCCTCCCTATGCAGACCTCATTGAAGCTTCTGTTATTTTGCTATTTTATACAACTAGAGCCATTGGAATTCAAATAAGCACAACTACAAGTAGGACCATTACTGAGGGATGTCAGAGCAGGTCACTGGTATCTTGTTTTTTAAACAACAGACTGAGATGTTGCCTGGGAAGAACTTATCCTGAGGAAAGAAAGCATTAAGAAATCCAAGATTGGTGCAATAACAACACCCAGAATCACAGTTGTTGGGAATGACAGTAGAGAAAACAGAAGGTAAATGTAATTTTTTTTCCTTCACAAGTAACACTTTATTTAATTTTAAGGATTTTTCAAAGAATAACATAATAAACACCTGTGTTCTCCCCATATTTTCTTTAAGCTTGTTTTTTAGTAAAACAGCTATTACAGGAAAAGCTAAAGCCCTTTTGATAACTATCCCCAATATCATTCCTTTCTCTTCTCATTCACAATCACTATTATGAGTTTGATGTGAATTCTTTCAGGACTTGTTACTTTGTGAGTGTAATATTTAGTACAACCTAGTTATTAGCCATAAAGCTCCTTTTCCAGCTCTCAAGGACTCATACATAGGTCCAAGAATGAAATAATATACAAGCAAAAGTTGAAAGAGCTAGTTTTAGGGGGAAATATTTAAGACGTGGGAAGAATAAGAACGCGTAGTAGAAAATGTGGGAAAGAGATTCTCTCCACTTAAACAAAGCAGCGTTAGTACAGTAATATGGGGCCAAGGTAAAATGATAAGACATCAAAAAAAGACAGTACCACTGCCGACAGCAGTGCAATCAGCAGAACTCAGCTTCAGTGGAATGAGCACTAATACTATTGATGGTGAACACAACAGTTTTCTTGAGTGGATGTCTACTGTTTCATCAGTAGTAGTAGTCAGAGGCAGCATTAGCCACTTTAGAATAGGAGCCCTGGGAATGGTCATCAGCACTCTCAGTGGTAGCACTGGTGGCTGGAGAAAGGCAGTAGAAGCCACCAAAGTACTGTAGGCTGAAAGGATTAAATACCTCCTGAGGACTTTCAGAAATTTTGACAAGGTCCAGAGGTCAGGGAAGAGTAGAAGCTAATTAGAGAAATATTATTACTGTTACTACTATATAATTCACAGTGTCTAGTAAAGTATTATCAATAAAGAAGATAACTGCCTAGGGAAAGAATTCTTGTTTTAGTATGAGATCCTAACAGGTTGTATCCTGGGAGGGATATGGATTATACTCAATGGAGTCAGCTCAGTGGCCAGAAAACCTCACGTCTTGGTCTCAGGTTGCTAGCAACTTCAAATTCCTGTAGGAAGTAAAAGAAAATCCTCCCCAATAAAGATAACATCACCTTAGGCTTCAAGTTATTACTACAAATAATTTTTCAAGTATGTTTAGCGAACAATTAGTGATAATGAAGCAAAACTCCTGTTTCTGACCAAGGTAGAATACCTGGTTTAGGAATATCCCTCCCATTGTAAGTAACTGTAAAACTGGACAAAACAGATAAAGCAACTGCTTTTAGGGAGTAAGACACCAGGCAGCCTAAAACTGTAATCTCAGAGGTAAAATAATCTCATAAGATCCATTAGGTGAACTCTATGATTCTCAGCTCTCTTCCTAGGTATAATTTTCTGACAGTAGCACAGAGCACTGAAGTACAAGCAGAGTATGGTGTTTCTGCTGAGCTGAAATGGAAAATATCAGAACTTGAAACAGCGAAAATCACTAAAATCTGCAGGGCAAGGCATGGCATTGGAGAGAAGAGAGATAGATAGAGAAAGGGCCCTAGAATTCCCCGGGGGCTCCCTGTCAGTCTGTGGCTAAGAGTTTGATAAAACACAAATTGCTGGGCTCTACCTCCAAAGCTTCTGATTCAGTAGGTCTCGATGGAGCCTGGAAATATCTATTTCTATTAAGTTCCCAGATAATAGTGATGCTCCCGACCCAGGACCACACTTTGAAAATCACTCTTACTAAGCAGAAGACAGGGTAAGTTATCTCCTAAACCCTTCTCACTCATTCTGAGTCACTAGAGCATTAAAATAAAATGTCTGGGGCTTCCCTGGTGGTGCAGTGGTTGAGAATCTGCCTGCTAGTGCAGGGGACATGGGTTTGAGCCCTGGTCCGGGAAGATCCCACATACCGTGGAGCAACTAAGCCCGTGTGCCACAACTACTGGAGCCTGTACTCTAGAGCCTGTGCGCTTAAAGCCTGTGCTCTGCAACAAGAGAAGCCACCGCAATGAGAAGCCCGTGCAGTGCAATGAAGAGTAGCCCCCGCTCGCCACAACTAGAGAAAAGCCTGTGTGCAGCAACCAAGACCCAATGCAGCCAAAAATAAATAAATTAAAAAATAAAATAAAATAAAATGCCTGAGGATACAAGAAAAATGTCTAATTAACCTTACACAAAATCAACAACTTCTGTGATAAATAAAACTTCTTAAGGCTTTGCTGGCCTACCTGTAGATCTTTCACATTTGGAAAAGGAATTCCTATTGTTATGACAGCACGGGCGTTGTCATCTGAGAAATCCAGACCCTCACTCACTTTACCACGACAAACTGCCACCAGGAGGGCGCCATCTTAAGCAACAAAAATCAACATTTTTATAAGCACACTCAAAATTCCCAGAAATTCTTATTCTTGTCGTTTTGAAAAGATCTGATTATTAAGTAATTATAATACCAAATTTTAAAGAAACAAAGTTAAAAACTATTATAAAGTTTTTAAAATTCAATGTCTTCGAATAAATAAAAGAAACAAAATTACATTTAGATGCAACATGGTAGAACCAATTTATAAACTGTGTATCTCCCAGTTAAACTATACAGAAAAACCATGTCAGAGTAGTAACTTGCATGTGAGCTGAGCAACTGTGAACCAACTGTTTTAACTTTAAAATACTGAAATTGAAATCACTCTCTTTACCACCAGAATATAAAGTTATCAGAATGATTTAAATAACTCTAATATATACTATATATCATACTGAATCAATATTATATTGAAAAGTATTTAAAACACACACACACAGAATACTCTGTGTATAATCTTACCATACAAGGATATTGACAATTATGTTGTAATATCTTTATGATGTTGCACTGTTCATAAATTACTATTAGCCCTTCTTGTCAAACTTTTTATGGGCATTCTCTAACTTTGAAATTTAGCCTTCAGTTATGTTTTGAAAACTCAAGTTTACCTTATATAATAAAATATAAGCACAAAGTATATTTTTTACATAAAAATGTAGGGCTCATTTGGCTAGTAAGGAAAATATTAATGCATACTCTACCTACCTTCTTTAACAAAACATTTTAGTTAGCGTAAGGAAGTCTCTGGGATAATACCTGAACGCATGCCATTTCATAAAACTGAACTGGCATCTTCAAATGAAAATATTCATAGGAGAACAACTCCAAATAAAAGAATTTCTTTAACCTACTTTATTTTCACTCAGGATTATAAAATATAATTTTCCTCAAGTGCAATTCATTTAAAAAAGATAACACAAATAAAATTCTAACAGCACCAACTTTTCACTTTATGGGAAAAATTTTTTTTCACTGACCATCAAATAATTTCCAATTACCTTTTTCTCCTTTGTACTTGATCGCATCATAGTACATCTGCAGTAATTCATCAAAATCAGTTTTTTCTCCTCTCTGTGGCTCTACAATGACTGTCTTCACCAACTCCAGATTATGCCATACACCAGTGGAGAGCCAACGTTCTTTTAACTTTTCTAGTAACTGGAAAGGGAAAAGAAAAAAAATGTTTTTTTGTGTGTGTGTCCAACTGAACTTACATTTATTTGTTGAAAGACAATGTGACTACAATGGCAAGAGTATTAACCTTTCTGTGTTTGACTCCATAAAAAGAGGAAAACAATTATATGTCATAGAGTTGTTATTGGGTAAATTCACTAACCGATATAGAAAGCTCTGAATGATGTCTGGCACGCAGTAAGAGCTCCACAGATGTTAGCTGTTGTGGCTGCTGTTACCATTACTATTACTACTAACATTACTGCTGCTACTGTTACTACTTCTATCATTGCTATCTTAGGGATTTCAAAAGCAGGAAAAAATTACTTCTGTCAAAATTCATAAATTTTAAGTTATCTCTAAATCTAAGGTGAAGTTCTTAATATCTTTAACTAAAGATACTTTAAATGAAGATTCTTTAAGATCATTTTACCTAGTCCATAGGCAGCTATGCTGTTTTAAAATTTGATCATCATTAATAAACTGAATTGAGTAAATATATAAACAGAGACTCAGGTAGCCAACAAGTAGAAAATATAAAGGCACAAATGGAACATATACAAAAATAAACGTGCTAGATTACAAAAGGACTTTCAACAAATTTCAAAGAATCCTTATCAGATTAACCACATATTCTAACAACAATGCAATTTTAGATTAAAAGTCAATAATATAAAGTTAGTGGGAAAAAACAAACGTACAAGCCCAACACTAAAGATTGTATTCTGAAAGAGCATGTGTTATATGTCAATTATATCTCAATAAAACTGGAAGAAAAAGAAAATAAATAACAACAAAAAAGAACATATGGTTTACAATATATTTTACTTTTTTGGCTACACCACACAGCATGCAGGATCTTAGTTCCTCAACAAGGGATTGAACCCGTGCCCCCTGCAGTGGAAGCACAAAGTCCTAACCACTGGACAGCCAGGGAATTCCCAAGAACATATGGTTTAGAGAGGAAAACACGATAAAATTCATGACATCTTTAGATATGAATGATAAAAAAGTACTCATAATTCAAAACATGTGGGATGCAGTAAAGGCAATACTTAGAAATATGCTTATAACTTGAAATGTAGTTTAAAAATTTTAAACTAATGGAATTATGCATTCTTTTTAAGAAGCTAGAAAATTAAACAGAAAATGCAAAGAAAGCAGAAGTTAATAAACATAAGAGCTGAAATAAATTAAAAAAGACAAAAGCCAGTAGTAGAGATTATTATGATTTAAACTGAACTGCTTTACCTACTTGTTTTATGCAGAGTTCTATGTAATATGGACCAATTATTACAATACAGGCAAGCACCAAGAAATTACTCCAATTCTCTAGAGAACAAAAACTAATTTTTATAAGATGGTTTATTTCCTCAGAATTTTACCTTATCTATTTTCAGAGATAATCTTAATAAGATTATAAAACAAATTTTTCAAAAAAATCATTGCTATGGTCTAAATGTTGGTGGTCCTCCAAAATCTTTTTTTTTTTTTTTTGTGGTACGCAGGCCTCTCACTGTTGTAGCCTCTCCCGTTGCGGAGCACAGGCTCCGGACGCACAGGCTCAGCGGCCATGGCTCATGGGCCCAGCCGCTCCACGGCATGTGGGATCTTCCCGGACCGGGACACGAACCCGCGTCCCCTGCATCGGCAGACGGACTCTCAACCACTCCGCCACCAGGGAAGCCCCAAAATCATTTTTTGAAATCCTAATCCCCAAAGATGAAGGTATTAGGAAGTGGGGTCTTTAAAGGTGATTAGGTCATGAGGGCGAAACTTTCACAAATGGGCTTAGTACTCTTATAAAAAAGATCCCACAGAGCTCCCTTGCCCCTTCCACCACAGGAGGACACAGCAAGAAGCCACTGGCTTCTGACAGGAAGAGGGCTCTCACCCAACCATGCTGGCACCCTCATCTTGGACTTCCAGCCTCCAGAGCTGTGAGAAATAAGTTTCTGTTGTTTACATGCTACCAAGTCTGTTGTATTTTGTTATAGCAGCCAGAACACACTAATCACTAAGAAAATCACTAATTGGTAAAATAGTTCACTGCATATTATACATTGATCATGGTGTCCTGATCAATAAAAATAAAAATTCCCCATAACACCATGTTAACAGGTAAAAAAAATAGGGATATTATTAATTTAAAAATCTTCGAGTGCCTCAACGTTGGCTATTAGAATTTGCTTTTTGAATATGCACTTTCTGAATCAAAGTTTCTCACCATGCAAATTCTTAGTCTGTTCTGGCTGCTGTAATTCAGTTAGAAGAGTGTAAAAATATCCCAAGGATGTAAAACCAGATGAAGTGTGTCATGAATTTGCATAATTGTTGATTCTTAGTAGAATGAAATTCAATGGTGGTATACCTTTTTCTGAAAACACAGATAATATTTCAACTCTTTTTCCTTGAGTCTGAGATAATAGCAATTTCAATGTTTTGAACATTCAAGATCTGGAGAAATACCTAACGTTTTACTTAAGGAAGACCATTAAGTTGATGATTCCAAAATATATTCCATTTTAATAGACTAACATCTATTTAAGAAGGGAATCCTGAGAAATAAGAAACTGGTTCAATGCACAAAATTCCCCCCAAAGAAATCCAGTAGGGAATTTTTCCCCATTATACAGAACAGAATTCAGAATATCAAAGAGTTATACGTGATTTAGAAAACGTCTAACTTCGTGTTCACAAAAGCTTAGAACATTTTAAAGCAGGTATGATATATGCAATATTTCAAAATTTGTTACAAAAAAAGACATTTGATCCACTGATTTTGGATTCTAAGAACTTCAGAAATTTATGGACAATGAAAATGATCACAGGTTTGTAAATAAATCGTGCATATCACAATTAAAAAGTACGATATGCACTATCAATCACTTCAGAACACTTCTATAGCAAATACAGATTAAACTGTCACATGTTACTGGGTCTTTAAAAAATTTTACCTGCAAAATAAAGCTGTTAAGCTTGTTGACATATCTGAAGGAACTTTTAGCTTTAAAATTCTTTGATTCTATTAAATTTTAAAAACCGAATTGTCAGGGTATAATACTGACGTATAAGATTACAATTTGGAGAATAGAAGACAACGAAAAGGAGAAAGGTGGGCCACTCAAAAACAAACTACTTTTTTCTAGGTTTGCATTAGATCTGAAAAACTTTATTGTTAATGCAAATTTTATAACTTGGGCAAAATTTTTTCCCTATATAAATCATTCAAATTTGCTTTAATTTAAAAAGGAAAGACTATTTAAACTATCTAAACATAGTAAGAAGTTATTAAAGTAATTTGTTTCAAGAAAAAATTAATGCAATCTGACACCTATTGCCCTTTCCAAAGGTATATTTAGAGCCAGGTCCAGAGGTATATTTTGGGCAACTCTAGCAAAGCTGAGGCAGCAAGAGACAAAATATCGATCATGACTAGGAGAACTCTTATTCAGAAATCTGCTCTTCAGTTGTATCTATTTTTAATGTGTTGGTGAGAATATGGAGAAATTAGAACTCTCATACACTGTTGTAGGAATATAAGATGGTGAAGGTGCTTGGGAAAGAAGTCTAGCAGTTCTTCAAAAGGTTAAACATAGAGCTACCATATGACCCAGCAATTACACTCATAATCAAATATCCAAGAGAAATGAAAACATATGTCCACACAAAAACTTATATATGTGTTCACAGCAGCCTTATTCATAACATTCAAAAAGTAGAAAAATCCAAATATCTTTCCATTGATTAACAGATAAGTAAAACATGATATATTCATACAATGTAATATTATTTGGCCATAAAAATGAATGAAGTACTGATGCATGCAATAACATGGATGAATCCTGAAAACAACATACTAAGTAAAAGACGCCAGACACAAAAGACCACCTATTGTGTAATTCCATTTATATGAAAGTTCCAGAATAGGCAAATGCATAGGGACAAAAGTAAATTAGAGGTTGCCCAAGGCTGGGGAAAGGAGAAAATGTGGTGGAAGACAGGGGATTAAATGAGTATGGGGCTTCTTTTAAGAGTGATGAAAGGGGCTTCCCTGGTGGCGCAGTGGTTGAGTCTGCTTGCCGATGCAAGGGACATGGGTTCGTGCCCCGGTCCAGGAAGATCCTACATCCTGTGGGGCAGCTGGGCCCGTGAGCCATGGCCATTGAGCCTGCGTCCGGAGCCTGTGCTCCGCAATGGGAGAGGCCACAACAGTGAGAGGCCCGCGTACCACCAAAAAAAAAAATGCATCCACCAACAAGATATAGCACTCATGAATCTCTATGTACTTAAGACATAGTTTGAAAATATGGAAAGAAAAAACTGGCAAGAAATACAATGATAAACTGACCAACTCCCTAAATACTATAGAGGACTTCAACATACCTAAGATATCTACAAATGAATTAGATGAAATTAATATGAATATAGAAGATTTAAATTTATAAGAATTATCAACCTTATTCTAATATATATAGGAAACTTGGCGCTGAATGGAAAATAATAATTCTTTTACATGTGGAACAATATACATAAATTCACAAACGACATCAATAAATTTTAAAAATCTGGAATCATACAGATTCACTGGAAATAGATATTAACAGAAGGGTCATTCATACCAAAACAAACAAATTTATCTACATAGAAATCTGAAAAAACTCCCATAAAATTCTAGGTTGAAGAGGAAAACAAAATGGAAAAAAAATAACTTAGAAACACTGTAATTATTCTAGGTCCTTTGCTTTTCCATATGAAATTTAGAATCAGCTTGTCATTTTCTACAATATGTCAATAACAGCATTATTTAAACAGCAGAACATAAAAACAAATAAGAAGACTAGAAAGGTCTTAAAAATATTTATTAAAGGTAATGTGTAAATTGTCCTATAGGAATACAATGCAATATAATAAGTATAAGTACAAGTATAAGTACAAGTACAAGTATAAGTACAATATAATAAGTAATGAAAATAAATGAACTTGTCATGGATTTAAAAAAGCAAAATGGTAAAAATTATATACAATATCATGCCATTTTTTAAAAACTCAAAAAAAGGCAAAACTAAGTAACATATTGTTTAGAAATACATATGTATTGTGGAATACATGTGTATGTGGTAAAGCCACTTTAAAAAAATAATGAAAATTATAAACTTTAGGGAAGCATTCCCCAACCTTTTTGGCACCAGGGATCAGTTTCGTGGAAGACAATTTTTCCATGGACCTGGGGGGGTTGGGGGGCTGGGGATGGTTTCAGGATGATTCAAGCACACTACATTTACTGTGCACTTTATTTCTATTACTATTAAATTGTAATATATAATGAAATAATTATACAACCCACTATAATGCAGAATCAGTGGAAGCCCTGAGCTTGTTTTCCTGCCACTAGATGGTCCCATCTGGGGGCAATGGGGGACAGTGACACCTGAAGTGTGTTGCTTATGTCCATTCTACTCTGTAATCTCATTTTGGTTTCTGTCACTGTAGAAAACCCTGCTTCACAAAGATAAATGTTGGAAATGGAAGCAGGCTTTTCAGTGCTTTTGTGGCAATCTCAGGATATTCTGCCTTGACTTTAATCCAGAATGTATGGAGATTTGAAGTTGTCTCAAACATACTCTTAAGGCCACTGTCATTGGCGATCTCAAGAAGCTGATTCTCTTCTAGCACAAAGTCGATTCACCTGGCTTATATCACAAATGGGTCACAGATCCATTCCTTCCCAGTTCGGGGGTCTTTTGTGGATGGGAAATAACGCTCAAACTCTTTTGAAAGCTGAGATAGGTGGTCATGCACCAGCTGGGAGAAAGAAGGCCCTGGCTCAGTCTCTTTCAAAATCTCTGCTCATGTTTGAAACATGTCAAAAATCCCAATGTTCACTCGTCGCCCCCATAATTCCATTTTGCCTTGAATGCAGCCACTTTATCTGCCGACTTGAATACAGTTGTCGTTCTCTGAAGTGACAGATTGAATTTGCTGAACAGGTTGAATATGTCACACAAGTAAGCAAGTTTTGCGACCCATTCTGTGTCACTGAAATGTGCTGCCAGTGATGACTGTTTTTCTAAAAGAAATCCCTGGAGCAGCTCTCGTAAATCAAAAACTCTGACCAGTGATCTACCTTTAGAAAGCCATCTCACTTCTGTGTATAAGAGAAGACATGTGTGCTCTGCGTCCATCCACTCACAGAGCTGCGCAAACAGACGTGAGTTAAGGGCATGTACTTTAATGTGGCTGATAATTTTGATCACATCCTGCAAAACGCTGTTAAATTCAGGTGCCATTTTTTGGCTAGCCAGCATTTCTCTATGGATGACACAGTGCGAAAACTCACATTCAGAAGTGACCTCTTTGACCCGAGTAGTCAGAAAGCCGTCCAGTCACGGCAGCCACTCTGTCAGTGCATATACCAACACAAAATGGACAATTCAGCTTTCCTGATATGTAATCATTCAAGGACTTGAATAGGAATAGTTCTACAGCTGTGGTGTTGGTTGGCAACAAAAGTGCACATAACATATTCTCATGTACATCCTTCTGAAAAGTATATCGCACAGAAACAAGCAATGTTGCCTTGCTGTCAACACTGGTAGACTTGTCAACCTGGACTGCATACCATGGTGATTCATTAATCTTAACAACTGTGCCTCAATATCCTCTGCTATTTCATCAATTCGCCCAGTTATGGTGCTAGTCGAAAGAGGAAAACATGCCACCTTTTGAACTGCAGCCTCTCCTAAAAGTTCATGACAAATGTCCCTAGCAGCAGGCAGGATCAACTCTTCACCAATAGTAAAGGGCTTCTTAGCTTTAGCAATGCGGTTTGCCACTAAGAATGATGCTCTCAGTGCAGACATATTTGATGAAGTGGTGGCCTTCAACAGTTGCTTCTGTTCGTGTTCATGTTTTTTTCTTTTGAAAAACTCCGAAGTCTTGTCTTTTAATTCAAGGTGCTTGGTCTCCAAGTGGCTAAGCAGTTTTGAAGTTTTCATGGCTTCGCTGGATAGCCTGTCACCACATATTATATATAAAGCGGGCTTGGAGAATGTGAATCACCTGTAGCAATGAACCCATAATTTAAGTTGGATTCTTGGTATTTTCTTTCAAATGCAGCTTTCTTTCTGTTGGCAGTCTTAGAGTATTCTGCTGTCTCATCACTGGGTCTTTCCCCCTTTTCAAAGAAGCTCTCCAGTGACGTTTGTTTTTTAGTCATTTTGGCTAGGGTTAGCTTGTGGGCTTACCAAAACTGTGACTGAGACAAGAGTGCAGTGTGGGAAAGAGTGGTAAATGGAAGTGGTAAATAAAATAATGGGCAAGCCATGCGTGGACTAAAATAAGTGTCGGATTCTGACTTAAAGCCTGTCACCAGATACAGCTGTACAATTGAAGTACCTCAAATTACTTGCCACTATAAAGCCTGCCACCAGATGCAGCTTAATTGTCACTTGCCACTTACTGATAGGGTTCTGATATGAGTCTGCAAGCAAGTGATTTATTATGGTCTCTGTGGAGTCAAACCTCTCTGCAAATGATAATCTGTATTTGCAGCCGCTCTGCAGCACTAGCATCTCTGCCTCAGCTCCTCCTCAGGTCATCAGGCATTAAATTCTTATAAAGAGCGTGCAACCTAGATCCCTCGCATGCACAGTAGGGTTTGCGCTCCTACGAGAATCTAATGCCACCACTGATCTGACAGCAGGCAGAGCTCAGGCAGTAATGTGAGCGATGCGGAGCAGCTGTAAATACAGGTGAAGCTTTGCTCACTCACCCACCACTCACCTCCTGCTGTGTGGCCTGGTTCCTAACAGGCCATGGACTGGTACCAGTCTGTGGCCTGGGGACCCCTGCTTTAGGACAATTATTAATTCTGTGGGAGTGAACAAAGTGATGGGAATTTGAAGGAGCATCCAGATAACTTTAACAGTAATATTTAGTTCTCAAGTGATAGTTTTGATGTTTTCATTTGATTAATATAATTTATGATTCATATATAGATGATACATTATGTGATCTTATATAAATAATCTATTTCTTATTTATGTTTTTAGTAATACCAAGACAGTGGGGATAGAGGATGAAGATAAGAAAACAAACAACAACAAAAATATTAATCGCTACAATGTGCCAGAAACAACATCAGAAATCTAAGAATAAAGCAGAGAACAGGACAGAAAAAGTCCTTGCCTTCATGGCACTTATAGTGAAAGAATATTACATACCTAAAGATGCAGAATAAACACAGCCTAAAACTCCAAATTTTGTATGTATTTAAAGCCCCAACTGCTCCTCTACATGAATATTCATATGTCCGATGGCCTAATAAAATTCACCAGTTAGATATTTCAAAGGCACCTGAAATGTTTCATAAAAGACCAAATTTATACTATTCTAGTATTTTTTTATCAACAAAGAATATCACCATCCACTGAGTTGCTTTGAACAATGAATCATCCTTAACAATTCCCTCTCCCCCTCATCACCCATATTCAATCTATTACCAAGCCTTATTAATTTGTCTTCCAAATAACTCTCCATATCCAAAGCCACCAGTTCAATCTAAGCTATCATAATCTCCTGAAGGACTACTCTGATAGGTTCCTAACTGGATTTTCTGTTTCTTATCTATCACTCCTAGATCTTTACATTTCAGCCAGAGCAATATTTTCAAAATACAAATCCTACCACTTCATCTACTCACATCTCCACTTTAAAAATTCAATAAGGGGTAAGTCAACAGCTTCTCCTTGCCTCCATGGAAACCCTGATTCAACAACACATGGACCAGTTACTGTTGTAAGAAATCCAGAAAACAGTTAAGAGGTTCCTACCTCCCAGATGAATATAAAACCAGCTGCATTGAAGATGGTAGGAAAATTTGTGGCATAACTTTTGTCTTTGTCCCCTAACCCAGCTCAGCATGGTGCAACTGGGAGACTTCCAATTCCCAGCTTCTCCCTAAGGGAGTTAAAAGGAGATTGAAACATATGTCTAATGTGCAGACTTTTAGGGGGGCTACCCAGGGGACTGGTTTCTGTCTTGCCTGAATCTATGCACTAACAGGAAATGTTCCAGGTTGGGGGCCGCTGAGTACAAAGGCAAAGGTTTAAACTAGCATGCACTCATTTGCCATAGTCTCTTCCCCTGGTTCAGCACTTAACTACTGTGATAAAATCCCCAACTCCCAGCTTCTCCCTGAGGATGGAAATTATTGGACCATACGTCCAATGTTCAGGCAGGGAGCTGCCTGAGGGACTGGTTTCTGTGCCACATATCTCAGAATACTGACAAGGTACAGCATACTCTAGATGCCAAGGGGCCACTGAGAACAAAAGAGAGCTGAGCAGCTTGCTGCCACTGCAGAGGACTAGGAGAAAGAGGCTAGTACAGCTTGGCGGCCTCTACCTTGGATGGGGAGAAGAGAAGAGTGGAGAATGTACAACATTCCACCTTTTTTTGGGGTGGGGGTGAGGGGGATGTCCTGAGGGACTAGTTTCTGCTTACTTAACTCAGAGACCTGATGGGACCTGGCATATTCTAAAGACCTGCAGAGAACAAAAGAGAGCTGGGTGGCTTGCAGCAGTTCCAGAGAATCTGTAGTACCACAGACAAAAACCAGAGGGAACAAAAAATTATAAGCTCTTGGAAAAAAAAAAACTGGAATATCCTTCTAATCAGGAATCTACACATTCAAGTCAAGAGAAGGCACATCCACAGATAAGGTTTGAGAGGCCTCCAGAATCTGCAGCTGAGTTAACTGGTGAAGATCTTTCCCTGTACAAAGCCAGTTCATAGAAAACTGGGAGAGGTGGCTGTTTTTCCAAATGTGTAGATACAAACCCAAAGTTATATGGAACATGAAGAAACGGGAAAATGGCCCAATCAAAGGAACAAAATAAATTCCAGGAATCAACCATAAAGAAATGGAGGTATATGAATTACATGAAAAAGAATTTAAAATCATCATCATAAAGATGCTCAACAAGCTCAGGGAAATGAAAATGAGAATTTCAAAAAAAGAGACAAAACACAGAGCCAAACAAAAATTTTGGAGCTGAAGAATACAGTAACTGAAATAAAAAACTCACTAGAGGGGTTCAACAGCAGCATGGTCAATCAAAATAAAGAATCAGTGAATTCAAACACAGGACATTTAAATGATCCAGTCAGACAAGTATAAAGAAAAGAGAATGAAAGAGAATGAAGAAAGCCTGGAGGATTTATAGGACATCCTCAAGCAGACAAATATACACAAATGGCAGTCTCAGAAGGTGAAAAAAGTGAGAGAAAGGTACAAAGTTTATTTAATGAAATAGTAGCCAAAAACTTCCTAAAAAGGGTGGAGGGAGGGAATGGATATCCAGGTTCGAGAAGCCAACAGACAGCGAAAAAGGTGAATCCAAAGAAGG
The DNA here is from genome assembly GCF_003031525.2 of Neophocaena asiaeorientalis asiaeorientalis. Lineage (NCBI taxonomy): Eukaryota > Metazoa > Chordata > Mammalia > Artiodactyla > Phocoenidae > Neophocaena > Neophocaena asiaeorientalis. The sequence continues at coordinate 6,011,177 of NW_020174560.1, read as the reverse complement.
TTACACTGAGACACATTATAAACAAACTGTCAAAATCAAAGATGGAGAGAATTTTGAAAGCAGCAAGAGTAAAGCAAAAAAGCAAAAAAGGAGTGGGATGATATATTCAAAGTGCTGAAAGAGAAAAAAAAAGTCTACCTACCAAGAACACTATGTCCAGTAAAACTGCCCTTCAAAAATGAAGGAAAGGGCTTCCCTGGTGGCGCAGTGGTTGAAAGTCCGCCTGCCGATGCAGGGGACATGGGTTCGTGCCCTGGTCCGGGAAGATCCCACATGCCACAGAGCGGCTGGGCCTGTGAGCCATGGCCACTGAGCCTGCGCGTCTGGAGCCTGTGCTCCGCAACGGGAGAGGCCGCAACAGTGAGAGGGTCACATATGGCAAAAAAAAAAAATTTAAAAAAAAAAATGAAGGAAAGATGGGAGGGGGAGGAGTATAGGGGGAAGGGAAGGGGACAGGTGGAGGAGGAGGAGGAGGAGGAGGAGGAGAACACTTTCACAGAATAACAAAACCTGGGGGAGTTCATCACCACTAGAGCTGCCTTACCAGAAATGCTAAGGGGAGTCCCTCAGTTCAAATCAAAACATGCTAGACAGTAACACAAAGCCATAAAAAATGGACTTTAAGTCAAAAACTGTTAGAGACAAAGAATAATATTATATATTGAAAATGTGTCAATTCATGAAGATATAATAATTATAAACATAGAAATGCATAAGAACAGAGCCCCAAAATATATAAAACAAAAACTGACAGAATAGAGAGAAATATAGTTCTATAATAATATTAGGAAACTTTAATATCCCAATGTCAATAATGGAAAAACCAACCAGACAGAAATTCAAGGAGGAAAAGAGGACTTGAAAAATACCATAAACTAATTAGACCTAACAGACATATATACAACACTCCACCTAACAAAGCAGAATACACATTCTTCTCAAGTGTGTGTAGAACATCCTCTAGGATAGACCATAGGTCAGGCCACAATACAAGTCAAATTTTAAAAGGATTGAGTGGTTTTTCTGACTATAATGAAATGAAATAGAAATCAATAACAAAGAAAACTGGAAAAGTCACACATAAATGAAAATTAAACAACACACTCTTTTTTTAAATTGAAGTATATTGATTTACAATATTATATTGCTTTCAGGTGTACAGCATAGTGATTCAGTATTTTTTCAGATTATATTCCCTTATTTTACAAAATAATGGCTATAATTCCCTGTGCTATACAATATAAACAACACACTCTTAAACAATCCCTGGATCAAATCAAATATCACAAGGAAAATTAGAAAATACCTTGATACATATGAAAACAAAATTACAAACATACCATAACTTAGAGATACAGTGAAACAGTGCTATGAAAGATATTTTAGCTGTAAATGCAAACATTAAAAAAAGAAAGATCTCAAATACCTAACTGTACATTTTACAGTATAGCAAATTAAACCGAAAACTAGCAGAAAGAAAAAAGAAAGAGCAGAGTAAATAAAATAGAGAATAGAAAAAATAGACAAATAAAAGTTACAAAACTGACAAATATTTAGTTAGACTGACTAAGGAAAAAAAGAAGACTCAAATTACTTAAACCACAAAAGAAAGTGGAGATATTACGAGCAACTTTACAGAAATAAAAAGATTATAAGACAATACTATGAACAACTGTATGCCACCAAATTGGTTAATAATCTGGATGTAATGGATAAATTTCTATAAACACGTAAGTCTAAAAAAAAACTGAATCATGAAGAAAATAGAAAATCTGAATAGACTTATAACAAGTAAGGAGACTGAATCAGTAATCGAAAACCTTCCAACAAAGAAAAGCCCTAGACCAGATGGCTTCACTGATGAATTCCATCAAATATTAAAGAAGAGTTAATATCAATCCTTTTCACACTTTTTCAAAAAAATGAAAAGGAGGGAACATTTCCTAACTCATTCTAGAGGCCAGACTTACCCTGATACAAAAGGCAGACAAAGACATTCAGGCAAAGAAAACTACAGACCAGTATCCTTTACGAATATCACCGCAAAAATCTTCAACATATGGGACTTCCCTGGTGGAGCAGTGGTTAAGAATCCGCCTGCCCATGCAGGGGACATGGGTATGATCCCTGGTCCAGGAAGATCCCACATGCCACAGAGCAACTAAGCCCGTGTGCCACAACTATTGAGCCCGCACCCTAGAGCCCTCATGCCATAGCTACTGAGCCCGTGCGCCACAACTACTGAAGCCCACGTGCCTAGAGCCTGTGCTCCGCAACAAGAGAAGCCACTGCAATAAGAAGCCTGCACACTGCAACGAAGAGTAGCCCCCGCTTGCTGCAACTAGAGAAAGCTTGTGGGCAGCAATGAAGACCCATCGCAGCCAAAAAATAAACAAATTTAAAAATTGATTTAAAAAAATCTTCAACATATACTAGCAAACAAAATTCAGCAACATACCAAAAGTATTATACATCAGGACCAATTGGGATTTACTCCTGGAATTCAGGGGTTGTTCAACATATGAAAATCAATCAATGTAATATACTACATTAATAGAATGAAGAAAAAAACCCACATGATCATCTCAATTGATGCAAAAAAGTAATCTGACAAAATTCAGCACCCTCTCATGATTAAAAACACACACACGCACACACACACACACACACACACACACACACACACACACTCAAACTAGGAATGGAAGGGAATTTCCTAAACATATTAAAGGTCGTATATGAAAAGCCCACTTCAAACATCATACTCAGTGGTGAACAACTGAAAGCTTTTCCCCTAAAATAAAAGGTATTCAAATTGGAAAGGAAGAAGTAAAACTACCTCTGTTCACAGATGACACGGGCTTATATCTAGAAAACTCTAAAGAATCCACACATACACACACACACAAACTAAAACAAACCAAAAAAATCAGTTTTTAGAGCTAATAAATGAGATCAGAAAAGTTGCATGATACAAAATCAACATGCAAAAATTAGTTTCATTCCTATATACTAACAATGAACAACCATAAAAGGAAAGTTCTAAAAAAAAATTTCCATTTACAATATCATCAAAAAGAATAAAATACTTAGGAATAAATTTAACCAAGGGATAAAAGACTTGTATACTGAAAACTACAAAACTGTTGAAAGAAATTAAAGAAACATAAATAAATGGAAAGACATCCAATGTTCATGGACTGGAACATTTAATATTGTTAATGTGACAATATTACCCAAAGCAATTTACAGATTCAGTGCAATCCTTACCAAAATAACAACTTTTTATTTTTTGCAGAATGAGAAAAACGTATCTTAAAATTCATATGAAATCAAAAGGGATCCCAAATAGCCAAAACAATCTTGAAAGTAAACGGACAAAGTTGAAGGACTAACATTTCCAAATTTCAAAACTTACTACAAAGATATAGCAATCAAACAGTGTGCTACTGGCATAAGGACAAACATATAGACTAAAGGAATAGAATAGGGAGCCCGGAAATAAACCTTCGAATATACAGTCAACTGATTTTCAACCAGGGTGCCAAGACCATTCAATGGGGTAAAAAAAGTCTTTTCAACAAATGATGCTGGGAAAACTGGATAGCCACATACCAAGAAAAAAAAAAAAATCAAGTTAACCCTTGCCTATACCATACATAAATTAACTCAAAATTACCAAAGTATAAGACCTAAAAACTATAAAACTATTTGAAAAAAAAATAGGGCAAAATATTCAGGACACTGGATTTGGCAATGATTTCTTGGATACAACACCAAAAAGCACAGGTAACAAAAGAAAAAATTGGACTTGATCAAAATTAAAAAATTTTTGTGCATCAAAACATACTATCAAGAAAGTGAAAAGGTAATCCACAGAATGGGAAAAATATCTGCAAGTCATTTATCTGTTAAGAGATTAATATCCAGAATACAGAAAGGATTCCTACAACTCAAAAACAAATAATCCAATTCAAAAATGGGCAAAGGACTTGAATAGACATTTCTCCAAAGAAGGTATACAGATGGCCAATAAGCACATGAAAAGATGCACAACTTCATTAATCATTAGGGAAATGCAAATCAAAACTACAATGAGATACCACCTCAAACTCATTAGGAAGGCTGCTATCCAAAAAACAGAAAATTAGTGTTGGAAAGGATGTGGAAAAATTGGAATATTCATACATTGCTGGTGAAAATGTAAAATGGTATAGCTACTATGGAAAATAGTTTGTCAGTTCTTATAAACATAAAATTACAATATGATCCAGCAGCAATTTCCACTGCTAGGTATATCACCAAAAGAACTGAAGGCAGGGACTCAAACAGATAGTTGCACATCAATATTAATAGCAGCATTATTCACAATAGCAAAAAGGTGGAAACAACAAAAGCATCCGTCAACAATGAATGGATAAACAAAGTAGTAAATACATATAATGAAATAATATTCAGCCATAAAAAGGAGTGAAATCCTGATACATGGTACAATGTGGATGAACCCTGAAAACATTATGATAAATGAAATAAGCCAGACACAAAAGGACAAATGTAGTATGATTTCATTTTTATGAGGTACCTAGAATAGATAAATTCATAGAGAAAGTAAGTAGAATAGAGTTGCTAGGGACAGTGGGGTGGGGGGCGGGGAACGACGAGGGGAGAATGAGGAGTTACTGTTTAGTGAATACAGAATTTCTGATTGGGATGATGAAAAAGTTTTGGAAATGGATAGTAGTGATAGTTGTACAACATTGTAAATCTACTTAATGACACTGAATGGCTAAACAGCAAGTTTTAGGTTATGTATATTTTACCACCATTTTCTAAATTGAAAAAATATAAACACACCCACACATGCAAAGACAAATACTACACAGTAGTATAAATGAACAAATTAGTTAACAGTAGCATAAATGAATAAATTAGTTAACACATGTATCAACAAGGATGAACACGATCTATAGATGTTGAGTTAAAAAAGCAAGTTACAGGGCTTCCCTGGTGGCACAGTGGTTGAGAGTCTGCCTGTCGATGCAGGGGACACGGGTTATGCCCTGGTCCGGGAAGATCCCATATGCCGCGGAGCGGCTAGGCCCGTGAGCCATGGCCACTGAGCCTGCACGTCCGGAGCCTGTGCTCCGCAACGGGAGAGGCCACAAAAGTGACATTTGGTCATTCAGGTAACCAAAATATATTGCTCATATATATTTGGTCTTCATCCACCATTCCTGGCTCACAGCTCCCCAAATCCTTGGAATTTCCTAAGTGTTGAGAGTGATAAAGATGTCTTTTGTTATACTAATGAGGTGACTTTAGCAAAACAGTTTAGGATGCGGACTAGTTGTCAATGGAGCCAACCACCTGATTAGCGGGATGAAACTATCAGTCCCACCCTCTCGGTTGTTCAGAGCCTCGCACTGCATATCTCTCCATCTGGCTATTGATTGATACTCTTTTATAATAAATTGGTAACCTAGTGAGTAAATGAGTTTTCCTGAATTCTGTGAGCTGTTCCAGCAAATTAACTGAACCCAAGGAGTGGGTCGTGGGAACCTCTGGTTTACAGCCAGTCTGTCAGAAGTATAGGTAACAATCTGGGCTTGCAACTAGTGTCTGAAGTAGAGGGTGGTCTTGTGGGAATGAGCCCTTTACCTGTGGAATCTGATTCTATCTCTGGGTAGATAGTGTCAGAATTGAGTTGAATCTTGGACATCCTGCTGGCATCTATGAATTGCTTGTTGGTGTAGGGAAGCTTACACTTACACACACACACACACACACACACATAGATGTTGCACAGGCTGGAACAGAGTTGGGAACTCTTTTCAGGAACCAACCATATGAAATTTTCAACCCCACCCCCAACCTCCAGGGAGGGGAAAGGGGCTAGAGGTTGAGTCAACTGCCAATGGCCAATGATTTAACCAATTGTGCCTATGTAATGAAGCCTGCATAAAACCCAAAAAGAATGGAACTCAGAGAGCTTCTGGGTTGGTGAATGCAACCACATGCCAGAGGGTAGTATACCCCAGTTCCACGGGGACAGAAGCTCCTGTGCTCGGGACCCTTCCGGACCTCACCCTATATACTTCATCTGGCTGTTCATCTATATCTTTTATAATATCCTTTATATTAAACTGGTAAATGTAAGTCAATGTTTCTCTGAGTTCTGTGAACCACTCTAGTAAATTAATTGAACTTGAGAAGGGAGTTGTGGGAACTTCTAACTTATAGCCAGTCAGTCAGACACAAAGGTAACAACCTGGACATGAGATTGGTGTCCGAAGTGGGGGCAGCCTTGTGGGATGAAGCTCTTAACCTCTGGTATCTGATGCTGTGCTCTAGGTAGATATTGTCATAACTGAGTTAAAATGTAGGACACCCAGCTGGTGTCACAGAATTGCTTAATGTATGGAAATCCACACATCAGGTATCAGAAGTGAAGCTGTGCTGTAGTAGATTACTGAAAGTAGAGGAGACACAAAAAAGGTGTTTCTTCTCTTGACTATGGTACTTAAAGAGGAAAAGTCAGAAGTGAATTATAAATTGGGAAACCAAGACAAATAGACATAACTAAAAGAATGAACATAGATGAGACTGACCAGCAGTAGAGTACAGATAAAGAAAAAAGCCCAGCAAGAAAATCTTACTCCCTCTCTTTCTATCACACTGCACATCCAATCCATCAGCAATTCCTGCCAGCACTACTTTCAAATGATACCTAGACTCCAAACACCGCCACCACAGTGGTCCAGGCCACCACCATCTCTCACACGAGTTATTACAGTCAACTCCTACACGGTCACGTGCTGCTTCTTGTACTCTCTACAGTCCATTTCCATATAGCAGCCAGCACAATCCTTTTAAAATTAAGTCTAAAGCCTCCAATGGCTTCCTATTGCATTAGAATAAAATCCAAATCCCTACTGTGGCATGATTTTACCATAGCTACTTCTCTGACCTCATGTTCTGCTACACCTCTCACCCCACTCCTACTCTGCTTCAGCCCAGGTAGCCTTCCTTTTGGTCAAACAAACCAGACACTCTCCTACCATAAGGTTCCCTCTGTCTGAATATTCTTCCCCCATAGGCCTTTACTCAATGTCACCTTCTCTGACAGGCCTTCCAGAACCATAAAATTTGAAACTACCTCTATCCACTACCCCAGGAGTCTCATTTCCCTCTTCTTTGCATTATTTTTCTATACAGCATTTAACATTATCCATATTAGTCCATTCAGGCTACCATTAAAAAAAACAAAAACAAAAAGCAACAACAAACAAAAACCCACATAATCGTTTCACAACATATACAAGTATCAACTCATCACATTGTACACCTTAAACTTACATATATATCAATAATATCTCAATAAAGTTGGAAAAAAATATACCGCAGATGGGGTGGCTTAAACAGAAATTTATTTTTCACAGTTCTGGACACTGGGAGGTTGAAGATCAAGGTGCTGGCTGATTCATTTCCTGGTGAGACTCTCATTCAGGCTTGCAGATGGCCACCTCACTGAATCCTCACACACCTTTTCCTCTGTGCTCATGTTGTGGGAAGACAGCAAGATTTCTAGTATGTCTTCTTATAAGAACACTAATGTTATCAGATCAGGGCCCCTCCCTTATGACCTCATTTAACCTTAATTACTTCCTTAGAGACCCCATTTCCAAACACAGCCACACTGGGGGTTAGGGTTTCAATGTATGAATTTGGGGGGAGGGGGACATAAACATTGAGTCCATGACACCATCTAATATATAAGTACCTTTCTATGTGTCTGGTTTATTTTCTGTCTCTCACCCCTGGAATATAACCTCCATAAGGACAATGATTTTTGTTTGTTTTGCTCACTGCTGACTGTCCAGTAACTAGAACAGTACCTTGACACATAGAAAGTAGGCAACAAATATTTGAACTAATTTAATAAATGAATAAAAAAGGAAGATTCAAAAGAATGGAAGGTCAGAGAGTCAAAAGAATGGAAGGTCAGAGAGGGGAGTAAGGAGGAAAAAAAAAAACCCTGTAAAATCAGGTGCCAAAGTCCATAATAAAAGAAGAGTATTCATGTGATTTGTAAGATGTCAGTAAAGATGAAGGGGAAAGAATGACATGATTAAAAGACATGAGCTCAGAGACCAAAGCTTTTTTTTTTTCAATGAGTTTCTCTCTCTCTTTTTCCTTCTTTCCTTCCTCCCTCCCTCCCTCCCTCCCTCCCTCCCTTCCGAAAAAGGTGGAGATGTTAAGGTTTAGAAAGAGCAATGGAGAGTAAATAGGATACCAAACCTGAGGTACTAGAGAGAAAAAAGTGGTCACAACATGAAAGGGTTGACAAGAAAATGACATGTCCTCTGGGTATATCCAGGTTTTAGTTCAGGTATGGAGGTACAAGGAACACTGTGAAAAAGGGGTAGGGGAATTTGGTAACTATGAGACAACATTCCCACAGAACACAATGTGTTTATTTTAACTGTTTCAGTGAAGATTTTTTTTAAAGTAACTTAAAAGCCTTCTGTTCAGGATTATACAAGGGCTACATGCAAATCTAGAGTATAGCTCTACAGCAAAAACATACTGATTATTTTGGTGAAAATGGTCTGTGGCAAATTCTCAGTTTTAAGTAAAAAAAAAAATTTAGGTCTATAGTTTTTCCATTCTCATTACAGGTGACACTCAAATTGCACATCTATACATCTTAATTATTTCCCCCTTGCCAGAAAATTCATACCAAAAAAACCACACACACACATATCTCAACTTCTAAAATTTTCTTAAGTATCCCAACTATGCACCTAAAAATCAAATAACTTGAAGAAAGTACACTGACACAGAACCATCTCTCAAGTTTTAAGATTTAAATATATGAAAAGTGTGAGGTATCTGTTATAAAATAGTTTATTTAGCTCATAAAGAGCAAATACTATTCACATACAGAGAGACTAGCTACATATAGCGATCAGATGGTTTAATCTACTAACTGATGTTCACATCACTTAGATTTGATACCTTCAGAATTTTTTTTTGAGTCAGATCTCAAAAATTAAAAGACACCTTGGAATGTTTATGCCTTATCTGGATATTGTCATTTTAAAACTTCTTAAAACCAGTTTCTCACTAGGGAGGCAGTAAGTTAGAATGCAACCTAGTGGGGAAATCCTGCATTTGCTCAATGTCTATAGGTTTTACACAGTTCCAGATGTTCAGTACATTAATAATGCACTAACTCAAAGGCTCTTTTTGAAACTTTAGAAAGTGCAGACTGCATTAAGACCTCTTTGCCCTCATTAATGGTATTGTTACAATCCCAGTCCTCTAGAAAATGTTTTTGTGCATGTGTTTAACTTTATAATATTGCCATTTACTCACTTTAATAGCCAGTACTCAAGTCTTAATGCTTTTAATAGGCTGCCTAAACAGACTACCATCTTTTGTAATCTTTTTCGCATAATTTATTTCATAGGTAAAACCTGTCACACTTTTCCATCTGAAGATGATTCTTCACATTCATTTCATGAGGTACTAATATTTAAGAAATACCTACTTTCTTTTATTCAGTTGATACGTATCCATATGTATAATTTTTGGCATCTGATATACAGTTCCTTTTAAATAGTAATAAACATGGAAAATAAGTGGTAGTGTATTTTATAACATTTTAAAGGAAAAATGGGTACATCCTTAACTCTTGCTGTATTCATATCTAAAACATGAGAAAACCAAAAATATTAATTTCTATTGAAACAATTTCCTATACTCTAACTATTTGGTGATATCTCAACAGGCTGGGTTATAGCTCAGGATCAAACATTCAATGAATATACATGCAGTCAGTAATATACTAGGAAGAATAATATGGAGGAATACTGTCCTGAAGTGAAAGTAAGATCACTTGTAGTTGTTGGCTATCTATATGGAAATGAAAGGTCATACAGTCTCTGACAAGGAATATTCCCTCTCACAAATGTGAACAAAGAATGAGGACTATGAAAATGTTACAGCTGCAGTACTGATACTGATATGCTTATTTGGAGTCATTTATTGATATATTTTTATAAAAATATACAATACTTACATTGTAAAAATTTTCAAAGAAAACTGAATTTCAGAAATAACTCATACATTTCCTCACTTACTTTGTTGAAATCTCTTGAAAAGAAGATATTAAGAACCCAATAGCTATTTATGCATGGAACAAATTCTTAACTCTTTAAAACATGAATTCTGAATTTCTGTTGATTGATCAACATAGTTGGTTCATCAATGTCTGAAGTAACCATCTGGTTAAAAAGTATGTATTTAACCAGTTTTGCTACTTTAGAGTCAAGAACTGTTGGTTTAATAAATGTTGGCTGAAATCCGAATCAATAAATTTATTCACACAAATTCATTTATATGTTTCATTTCTTACCTGAGTAGATTGATTGTAGTTTAAAAGTGTGTGTGGGGGTGGGGAAGCAACTCATTTTCTATCCCTTCGTTAAAAGGCTAATAATTAAAGTAAACCAAACAAGGTCAGTGCTCCTGCACCATTAGAATCTAAGGTAGAATCCAGGCGGAGAAAAGAAAATGAGTAATAAGCAACCACTACAATGTTTCCTAAAACCTACTACTTTCAGGTATTGCCAACCTGAATCTGTTGTAAACCTGTCGTTATAAAACTTGAAGGTGAAATGCTGTGGAAAAAACACCACTTCACAACCTAGTGGAGAAGACCTAAAGGAAAAATGCTTAAAATACAATGTGGTAAGCACTATTATAGATGTATATGGTTAGGCAGAGGAAAGAGTGACTAACTTTGCCTTAGGGTTAAGGATGATTTAATAGAGTAAACATTTGAGCTGGATAGAGTATAAAATTTCTGGATAATAAAAGAGTCAGAGAGTGGATTTCAAGCAGACACAACACTATGAACACTATTGCTGCATAACAAATTACCCACAAATCTAGTGCCTTAAAACAAGACCCACTTTTTGAAATAATTTTTAAAATTTTGGTGAAATATACATAACATAAAAATTGCCATCTTAACCATTTTTAAGTGTATAGTTCAGTAGTGTTATGTATATTCACATTATTGTACAACCAACTTCCAAAACTCTATTCATCTTGCAAAACTGAAACCATATCCATTAAACAACTCCCTTCTTCCCCCAGCCGCTGGCAACTTCCCTTCTACATTTGGTCTCTATGAATTTGACTACTCTAGATCTCTCACACAAATGGAATCATACAGTGTTTATTTTTTTGTGATTGGCTAATTTCACTTAGCATAATGTCCTCCAGGTTCATCCATGCTGCAGCATGAAAACAACACCCATTTTATTATCTCAGTTTCTGTAGGTCAGAAGTCCAGGCATAGCAAAACAGACTGGTTTCTCTGCTCAGGGTCTCACTGGGCTAAAATTAAGTTGTTGGCCAGGGCTACAGTTATCTGGGACTTGGGGTTCTTTTCCAAGGTCACTGGTTATTGGCAGAATTTATTTCCTACTGGCTGTAGGACAATTGCTCCCATTTTTCTGCTAGTCGTTGGCTGGGACTGCTCTCAGCTCATAGAGGCCACCTGCAATTCCTTGTTATGTGCCCCACCCTCCCACCAGTCAGTTCAACATGGATGCTGCTTTCTTCCCGACCAGCTAGATGTCATGCCTCTGACACTCTCTTCTGCAACCAGCTTCAGAAAACTCTCTGCTTTTAAAGGGTTCATATGATTATATAAGAGACAGCTAAATAATCTCCCTATTTTAAAGTCAGCTAATTTCATTTGCAAAATCCCTTCACAGTACCTAGAGTAGTATTTGACTGAATAAATGAGGGAAGGAGTGTGTACACCAGGGGCCAGGAATTGTGGGGGGCCATCTTAGAACTCTGCCTACCACATTTTTTTAGGTATGAAAATACACGGCAGCTGAAAGCACTCATAATAATACAATATGCCTTAAAAAAGAGTATATATAGGATGGGGGAGTTCTAGGCATAAGGCTGAAAAATAACCAAGGCTTCCAGGAAGTGCAAAGGAGTTTCTTTTAGAAAACTGGTAGAGGGGGAGCTTCCCTGATGGCGCAGTGGTTAAGAATCTGCCTGTCAATGCAAGGGATATGGGTTTGAGCCCTGGCCTGGGAAGGTCCCACATGCCATGGAGCAACTAAGCCCATGTGCCACAACTACTGAGCCTGAGCTCTAGAGCCCGCAAGCCACAACTACTGAGCCCACGTGCCACAACTACTGAAGCCTGTGCACCTAGAGCCCGTGCTCCACAACAAGAGAAGCCACGACAATGAGAAGCCCACGCACGGAAACAAAGAGTAGCCCCCACTCACCGCAACTAGAGAAAGCCCGCGCACAGCAACGAAGACCCAACACAGCCATAAATAAATAAGTTTATTAAAGAAAAGAAAACTGGGAATTATTAAAGGTTTTTAACCCTTGGTATACCATTAGGGTCCAATGGATCCATTTTTCATTTCTGAACATTTCTAACTATTTGTAAAGATATTTCATCACTTTTTTCTCTTAGCACACTTCCAAAAAAAACCAACAGAAAATGTACTTTAATAAAATAGGATAAAACCTACTGTATCTTGCAATTACCATATGGGTTAACTGAACTCTTCTATAATTCTAAGAAATTATGGGATCTTACTGGCATTACTTTTCCTACATCTTGAAACATTCAGTTGTTTCAATATCCTACAAATAATACCATCATTACCCATTATTACTGATCAAATTATTCCTAATAATTCTAAAAAAACTAAAATAATAAGGGAAGAATGATGGAGTCACCTAGGATGATGCAATAATTATCTGCCATTCTTTCTTCTTACAGTATTGTTCAAAGTATTGCATCATCTTTCCAGAAAGTAGAAAAGAAAATTGAGGACACCATATTTGTAAGCTGTTTTTAGCTTTCACTGAAATGTTGAGAACTGAAAATTTTTCATTTATGTCCACAATAGCAAAGAAAAGGAAATCAACAAAGGAAGATATATCATAATTATTAGATGAATAAGAAGACAAAAGAGTCAGAGCAACACTACAATTCTAGTGACAATGGTGAAATTGGATGGTGTAAGTGAAATCTCAGACTATGAATCTTCAGATAACAATATACTGCACAAAACTTCTCAAATTCAAGAACTGATATGTGATCAATACATATCTAAGGACAAGAAGAAACAATGGTATTCTCATCCAGTTAATTACTCAGCAGGAAGGACTTCATGACAATATTTTGTGACAGCAACACTGACTGTCTCTTCCCATCTCATTGTTGCTAAAAAGACACCTGACATTACTCTTTGATTTTTTTATATTAATACACCAAAATTTACTTGCTACAAAGAGATTTTATGTCTAACCTCTTTAGTTCCTAATAATGTTGGCTTTTGTTTTTTTACTATTCTTTTTTTCTTACTTCTATAAATTATTCCTATAATGACTTAAAATATAAAAAAGAAAAATGAGAAATGGTTATGACTTTTTACTGGTTTACTGAGGGTTAAAAAGGATAGTAATATGATGATCAATATGGGGGAAAAACTGGTGAGGGAAAGACTGAAGGGAGAAAGATCAGTTAAGAATAATTTTATTTAGAGATGAGGACCAAACCAAAGCTAACAGTAGAAACAGTATTTAATAAATGAATGAGAAAACAAGCCACAGACTGGGAGAAAATACACATCTGGGCAAAAGACACATCCGATGAAGAACTATTATCCAAAATATACAAAGAACTCCTAAAATTCAACAATAAGAAAACAATCCAATTGAAAAATGGGCCAAAGATTTGAAGAGTCACCTCACCAAAGAAGTATACAGATGGCCAATAAGTATATTAAAAGATGTTCCACATTTTAGGTCAGCAGGGAATTGCAAATCAAAAAAAACAAGGTAGCACTACACACTTATTAGAATGACCAAAATCTAAAACAATGACAACACCAAATGCTGACAAGGATGTGGTGGGAATACAAAATAGTACAGACACTGAAAGACAATTTCAGTTTCCTATAAAACCAAACATACGCTTACCATATGATCCAGCAATTATGCTCCTTGATATTTACCCAAATGAACTGAAAACTTACATCCACATAAAAACCTACACACAGATGTTTACAGCAGCTTTATTTGTAACTGCCAAAGTCTTCAGTAGGTAAATGGATAAACTGGTACATCCAGACAATGGAATAGTATTCCACACTAAAAAGAAATGAGCTATTCAAGCAATGAAAAGACAGGGAGGAAACTTAAATGCATACAGCTAAGTGAAAGAAGCTAATCTGAGAAGACTACTTATTATATGATTCCAACTATATCACATTCTGGAAAAGGCAAAACTATGAAGTCAGTAAAAAGACCAGTGTTTGCTAAGGGTTAGAGGGAGGGAGGAATGAACAGGAGGAGCACAGGACATTTTTAGGGCAGTGAAACTACTCTGTATGATACTATAATGGTGGAAACATGTCATTACACATTTATAAAAACTCATTCTATAAGTATTATAGAATATATAATACCAAGAGCAACCTGAAATTAAACTATGGACTTCAGGTGATAATGATGTGTCAATATAAGGTCATCGGTATAATAAATGTACCATTTTGGTGAGGAGTATCGACAATGTCCTAGGCTATGCATGTGTGAGACTAGTACAAAAATTCTCTGTACTGATCACTCAATTTTGCTGTGAACCTAAAACTGCTCTAAAAAAATAAACTCTATTTTTAAAAAAATTACATAATCAATAGACTTTTCTACATTAAGCTGCTATCTGCAGAATTTTTTCCTTGATGATATTTTTCCCTTTATGATCTGTTATGTTACCATGATTTCCTAGTTATACCATCTTCAAGCTAGCATTATCTAAACCAGGTAACTGAGGCAAATGTTATTTCTAAAAACTCTTCAAAAATAGTACTTTGTACCAAGGTAAATACCAATCCACTGGTATGGGCTCTAACTATTCATTTACTATGTCCTATAGAAAATGCCATATTTTTTTCTGAAAGAGTTTAAAACGTGGTAACCCTTGAGAATCTGGCACCTTAAAATTGAAGGCAAGAAATTGAGGGAATTCACATCTGTAATTTGCATTTGTTGTAGTATTTGAGAATATTCAATTCTATTATAAAAGACAAGAAACCAAATGGATATGTGAAACTTGTAAGATGTTTAAACTATAGATAGAAGTTGGAAACCTATAAGACGTGTTAAACAGATAAAATAAGTACAGCACATATGTATGAACATAGATGGAAAGGGATGGTTAGATCAAGTTGACACTAAGTGTTCAAGATATGCTATATATACATGAAGCAATAAATAGTCAAGATATACCAAATATATCTGAGGCATATGAAACACTCAATTATTCATGAAATCTTAATTCAGCCACCCATTGTCGAAACCCATCCTGGCCCCGTGTATCCCCTTCCCCAAGAAAGGCAAATAAAAGCCATAGTTGCTCGGTAGGCTAACTGGTAGGCTAGAGCTCTGGCCAAGTACACCTGTCCCTGCTTTTTTTTAATAAAGTAAGACTGTGTCATTAGCCTTGAGCACTTTCCATCTACTGGACCAAGCTGCTCAAACTCATTTCTAGTCTTTGTAGCTACAGTATCAGCAAAAAATGCTGATGTGGCAGAGAATGAAAGACAAGACATATGAACACTGTGTAACCCAGGATTTAGGTAATGTGGTCCTACCACCCACTTGTATCCTCTCCTAAATGTGTTAACTTACCCTCAACTCTTTCCTTTTACTTCTAAGTACGTGTTTGAAGTTTATTTAAATAAACTTTGTGATTCAAGCATCTTAATTTGTCTGTTAGCTTCTCTGTCTCATTACCTTTGGGACAGCCTGTCTGATGAGTGTATTTAGGGGTAACTGTTGCATCAAGGTAATTTCCCAACTGGTGATACCCAAATCACCTAAATTCAAAAGCTGCCAACCTGAGAGTATCAGCCACAAGGAAAAATCCATTGGTCTCTTTTACAAAGATTAACTATAAATGGATATTAAAAGACTGTAACCAAGATGAATGCCTGGAGCCTCCAACTTTGTCTAGCCCACATCAAGTTCAAATAAATTGCTTTAATATGGAAATGTATAGTAAATTAATCGTAAGTTAAATTTAACCAATTTGTCTGTTATTCCCCCAAAAGTGCTTTCTCTAACTATGCTTTTATTCAAGGAAAATACAATTTAGAACCAATGTTGGGGAGTGAGGGATGCACAAGCAGTTAGAATGAATACAGATTTATTACTTGATCCTTTGCCAAACTGTTACATGGCCATCCTTGACTCTAGTTTAATCTTAACTTCTCTTATTCTCCCTAGATTTTTCACTTAAAAATTATAACCAATAAATATATATTTTAAAATTTTTATTGGAGTATAGTTGTTTACAATGTTGTGTTAGTTTCGGGTGTACAGCAAAGTGAATCAGTTATACATATAACCAATACATTTTTATAATGCTTTTTTGGAGCCAGATGTATGCATGTATAGACTAAGGGTATACATGACTCCATACATGCATATAAAACAAAACAAAGCAAAAAATGGTTATTTAAATAGCTACTTTCCAATTACTCTATTTTTCAGAATATTTGATCACTTACTCATTAAAGCAGCTTTTCAACCTATTCCTTCAGCGTACCTCTTGTATCTATCTTCCTAACAATAACAGTTTAGCTCACAAGCAAAGCCAAACGTGCAAAGCAAATATAAATACTGAAATATACCAATATGCAGGTATTTGTACACATGTGCATATTGTTCTAAACAAAATGTAATGGATCAAATTAATTTTATCAGATCAACTATATTTCATATATCAAACTCTAGAAATACTATTACGAAGACAGAACTGGACTAGAAAATCAAGAGTTCTAAGGCATGTACATTCACTAATTAAACATATGACCTTGGCCAAGTCATTTGAATTCTCTACCCAGAATGCAGTATGTGCCCAATAAATGTTTGTCAAATGAATACATTAATGAAGGAATAAACAAATGAGTGAATAAAAAAGAGCAGAAGTTCTTAAGAACTACTCCTCACTTCTCAGAGATGTAAAACCTCCTTATCACCATCCCAAAGGCTTCAACAACATCAAGAGTCCTTTTATTTAACACAGTGGAAAAATTCCTTAAAAAGGCTCAGTTGATCACTTAAAATAAGGCAAATCCATAATCTACCGAAACTTCAAGTGTCTAAACAAGAAAAAAGAAAAATGTTTTATGTGGAACAATTTGGTTTCTCCTTTAAATTAAATGCAGTATAGCTTAAAAATGAGAAATGTCAAACTAGTAGCATTGCAAATTTCTCAACTTACAAGCTTAATATTAAACAATATTTATAAAAATTGTAAATAGAGACTGAAACATTTTGCATTTTATTCCTTATCTGACAATCAGTGGTGAATGCAAAATGTCCCCTCAGGGAAAATAGTTTTTACTCAAAGATGTAAAAGAAAATCACAGTCTGCAATGTACACATAAAAAGACCCAAGTTGCTACTTTGGCACCAGAGAGTCTCTTTTCAAAATGATTTAATGGAAACTTCTCTATCCATAAAAAGAGTTTAAAAACTCTTGTACCCATAAAAATGATCTCTCAGAGAGTTCTAAAGCAGTGGTGCCACTAGTTAAATGACAATAGAGTCAAAATCAAATTTATCTTAGTGGAGGAATGGTATTCTTCATGAAACTATTACAATATTTAGTAACTTTAGAAGGTTCTGAAAGAAGGGTGTGTGTGTGTGTGTGTGTGTGTTTGTGTGTGTGGGAGGGGAATCTAGAACGACAACTTTCTCATTTTTATCCTTACACAAATGCTGCAGTTTATAATAAAAGGAAATTCATTTCATTTCTCTCAGTAAAGGAGTAAAGTTTTGAGTAAAACATGGATTGTAATTATCTAGACATACAGGAAAAAATTATTTACCACTGCAATGTGTGATTTGAAAACTTAAATTTGTATGTCCCAAATTTCCCCCAAAATAAATTCTAATGTAAGCTCTCATGTCTTCTGCATGTCCAATGTCTAACCCCTTCAAAATGCAAAAGAGATGACATTCAATGACTCTAGCCACTGTAAGGTGTAAGAGTTGACAGTGGTACAGACAAAGACTATTACAATGTGTTGGTTCTATCTTTTAAGTAAATTCTATCTACATTCTGAAACTCAGTTGAAAATATATTTTAAAAGATAAAATTAGGACTTCCACTTTCAGCTCCAATATGTAAAGAACTCAGAAGTCATCATACCCAACTTACACCAAGAAAAAAGCTGAACAAACTGAAAATCAATGACTTGGACACATCAGAGAACTGAGGTCATGAGGCAAACTGCTATCCTAAAATCTGAAGAGATAGTGAATACAGAGAATCACAGTCCAGAACTGCTACTGGGCGCAGAAGACACTAAAACCATAAATTGGTAGGAATGCTTAAATGATAATTTGGATTAATTGCCGGAGGCACAGTGTATAGTAGTGTAATAGTGAGAAACTCCTATGGGCCACATCCCTAGGGGGCCCCCATATTTTGTAGGTACTACCTCCAGGAACATCCCCCCCAAAGTTATCACAGTAAAGAGTTAAGAAAAACCCTCCTTTTTCTGGCAGGGAGAGGGGGAAAACAACCATTTTGAAATATACTCTAGGCATTCCCCATAACAAATGTCAATCTCCCAGTAAGGGAGAAGACTTTGCTACAGTCTTATCCAAAATTGGGGAAAAGGAAAATTATCCAAACTTCAGCTCCCTCTAGACTTCCTGACTCATCTAAGGAGATGAATAAAGAGCTGAGAAACACATGTGAAGGTTATAGCCCAAGGACACAGGCCCACTAAAGGACTGAGACTTAATCAAAGAATTAGAGGATGCTTTGCCTTTCCCAATACCTTACCATCAGATCAAAAGGGCTCCATGATAATGACAATGGATTACAACTGAGAGAGGTGCAAGGCAGACTCTATTTAAGAATGAGTGTTTAGAGACACCAGACAGTAAGTGAAATCTACAGGAAGAATTAGAGTACTGGTAAAAGTAACAACATACGTAAACAAAGAAAGGCAGTATAAATATATTTTTTATTTGTAACTTTTTGTCTCCTGTCTCATTTAAAAGACAAATGCAAAAAGCAATAATTATAAATCTGTTCTGATAGGCATACAATGTATAAATATGTAATTTTTATGACAACGATAGCACAAAGACAGTGGGACATAATATAGCTATAGAAGATCTAAGTTTTAACATACTATTGAAATTTAGTATCAATTCAAACTACATTGTATAAATTGTTTATTGTAATTCCCAGGACAGCCATTAAGAAAATAACTCAAAAATATATAGTAAAAGAAATGCTAATGAAATTAAAAGAGCACACTAGAAAAATTTAAATGGCACACTAGAAAATATATATCTAACAGAAAAGAAGGAAGTAATGGAGGAATAGAGGGAGAGAAAGATAACATACAGAAAACAAATAGCAAAGTGGCAGATGTAAAAATTACCTTATCAATAATTACGTTAAATTTAAATGGAGTAAACACTTTAAAAAGGCAGAGACTAGCAGAACAGACTCTTTTTTTTTTTTTTTTTTGGTACACTGGCCTCTCACTGTTGTGGCCTCTCCCGCTGCGGAGCACAGGCTCCGGATGCGCAGGCTCAGCGGCCATGGCTCACGGGCCCAGCTGCTCTGCGGCATGTGGGATCTTCCCGGACCGGGGCACGAACCTGTGTCCCCTGCCTCGGCAGGTGGACTCTCAACCACTGCGCCACCAGGGAAGCCCCAGAACAGACTTTTAAAAATGATCCAACTACATGCTATCTACAAAAGACACACTTTAAATTCAAAGATACAAACAGATTGAAAGTAAAATAACATTCATCCATAAAAAGGAATAAAGTATTGATTCATCTTACAACACAGATAAACCATGAAAACATTATGCTAAGTGAAGAAGCCACACACAAAAGGCCACATATTGTATGATTCCATTTACATGAAACATCTGGAAAAGGAAAATCAATAGAAACAAAAAGGATATTTAAGTATGCAATGTTTATTATAATAAAGCCAGCACTTTTAAAATTTTACTTAAAATTTTCACTTATTTAGAAAATGTACTTTTACTAGGAAGCTATGTTACAATTGTCATTTTAAAGATTTTTTTTACTGTTACAAGACAAGGTGAACATACACTAAAAAAAAAATGTATCTATGGTAAAATCAGTAGCAGTGCGCAAAAGTAACTTTTGAAAATGAGTATCAGAATTGATACTCAAAGGGTATCAGAGTATCAGAAAGTAAAAAGATGCTTTTAAACAAGATTAAGATAAAAACCATTAGTGTACAAGTCATCAATCTGTCTACATTAAGATGTAAAAGGTCCTGGGACCTGTTACCTTATCAAAGACAAAGTATCCAACAAAGAGAAAAGGGCTGATGTCTATAAACTTCAGTTGATTTATCATCAGTTACTGATGTTTCTATGGAAGCTGTTTACTATGCCATTGTAATTAGATATGTTTTAAAATTGTGAGTTATACATCTGTAAAACAATAATAATACTTTATCGGGACTTCCGTGGTTAAGTGGTTAAGAATCCACCTGCCAATGCAGGGGACATGGGTTTGATCCCTGGTCCGGAAGGATCCCACATGTCATGGAGCAATTAAACCCGTGCGCCACAACTATTGAGACTGCGCTCTGGAGCCTGTGAGCTACAACTATTGAGCCTGCATGCCACAACTACTGAAGCCCACATGCCTAGAGCCTGTGCTCTGCAACAAGAGAAGCCACTGCAATGAGAAGCACGCGCACCACAATGAAGAGTAGCCCCTGCTCACCACAACTAGAGAAAGCCCACATGCAACAAAGATCCAATGCAACTAAAAATAAATAAAATAAATAAATTTTAAAAAGAACATTAAAAAAATACTTCATCAATTATTCTCATTATGTCATAATTATGGATTGGTATCTAATATTAGATGTTAATAGCATTCTAGTCTTAATGTTGTATATATAGACATATTATTCATTAATTAAAAATAGAATTTCATTATTTTGTTTACCATTTAAAAATCTTATAAAATCTTTCCCTCCCTTTTTTTTTGGGGGGGGGGTTGATGATTTGCTTTAGCTGAACTCTTACCTGCCTACTGCACCTACATTATTAAACATTCTAGACTTCATGAAGGTGAAGTAGAAGCTTGTTGGGAATATAAACTATAACATAAGATTGATTAACTAAAAACTCATGGCATGTCAATTTGTATAAATAATTCAACATTCATTTTATAAGTGAATTTGAACTACATTCAAACACACAGATTTTCATATCAAAAAGTTAATTTTTCAGCTATTTATTTATAGTAGAATATCAGCTAACCTAATGAAAAGCAGAATGTATCTATTTATGTACTTCTGTTAAAGGCAAAGTGGTAAGGTCATTGTTTCATTGTTGGTTTAACTACCTAATTTTACTGAAGGATACAAAAACAATTTGTAGTATAGTCACACACCATACTCCTGTGTGGGAAAATCCTATATTATCCTTTCCAGATAAACATATTTTTTTATTTATTTATTTTTAAAATTTTTGGGTGCATGGTGTAGCACGTGGGATCTTAGCTCCCCAACGAAGGATTGAACCTTTGCCCCCTACAGTGGAAGTGTGGAGTCTGAACCACTGGACCGTCAGGGAAGTCCCTATCTTAATTAAATTTTAATCAGATTTGCAATGAGAATTTTTATTTCTTCTGTTTTATTTGAGTTGATGTTTTGCTGTTTAAAAAAGCAATTTTATTGAGGTATAATTTACACATAACAAAATACAACCATTTTAAGCAAACAGCTCAATGAGTTCTGACAAATGCATGTCCCCAAGAAACTCCTACCATAATCAAAATATGGAACATTTACGTTTCCCCCAAAAGTTCTTTTGTGCCCTGTTACGGGCTGAGTTGTTCTTCCCCAAAATTCATATGTTAAAGCCCTAACCCCCCGTACCTCAGAATGTGACTATATTTGGAGATAAGCTCTTTGAAGAGGTGATTTTAGTTATGTTTTAGCTTTTATGTTTAGGTATGTGATCACTTTTGAGTTAATTTTTATAAGGTTATAAAAGGTTATAAGGTATCAGTATTCATTTTATCTCAAATGGATATACAAGTGTTCTGTTTTCTTGAAAAGACTGCCACTTCTCCATTAAATTACCCTGACATCTTTGTCAAAAGTCAGTTGACCATACATATATACATGTGGATCTATTTCTGGACTCTGTTTTGTTCCACTGATATACACATGAACAACATGGGCTTGAACTGCTTCATACTTAAATATGCAGATTTTTTTTCCAGTAAATACATACTACAGTACTACACAATCAGTGGTTAGTTGAATCTGAGGATACAGGACCACAGACACGAAGGGCCAATTGTAAAGTGATAGCAAATTTCTGACTGCTCAGAAAGTTGGTGCCCCAACCCCCACATTGTTCAAGGGTCAACTGTATTGTCTATTCTTATACCCATACCCAACTGTCTTGAATTTTGTAGCTTTACAGTAAATCTTGAAACCAAGTATTTTACAACTTCTAGCTTTCTGTTTATTTATTTTTCTAAGTTAAAAAAATCAAAGTAATTGCATTTTTGTGTGCATTATAGAATCGTATCAATTTCTAAAGAAAAAGGCTAGTGAAATTTCTATTTTTATACTAAGATTGGCTTGAGTGTATAGATAAATTTCAGGAAAACAGACACCTTAGCAATACTGAGACTTCCAACTCATTAACGTGGTATGTCTCCATATTTACATAGATTTTTTATATAGGCTTTAATTTCTCTCAGCAATGTTTTATACTTTTTAGTGTTCCGGTCATACATGTCATGCACATAATTTCATGCTTTTTAAGTGTTTTTAAGTGGTATTGTTTTAAATTTTATTTTCCAATAGTTCATTACTAGTATAGACATACAATCTGTTTATGTATATTGACCTGCTCTAGACTGAGAGGTTGCTACATTTAGTTATTAATTCTAATAGCTTTTTGGTAGATTTGTTAGGATTTTCTAAGTACACAATCACAAAGTCTGACCAAAAACAATTTTACCTCCTTTCAAATCCTTATATCTTTTATTTCCTTTTCTTGCCTTACTGCACTGAATACAATGTTGAATGCAAGCAGTGAGAATGGATATCTGTGCCTATTTAGGCAAAAAAGCATTCACTCTTAAAACATTAAGCAGGATGTTAGCTGTAAGTTTTTCATAGATTCTCCTTTATCAGGTTGTTCTTTGTTTACTAAAAGTTTACATCATAAATTGGCAATGAATTTGTAAAATGCTTTACCTGAAAAATTTAGATAAACATGTATTTTTTCTAATTTATCCTGTTCTGGTAAATTATAATGCTTGATTTTTAAAGACTGAACAATTATTGGCTTCCCAGAATGAATCCCACTTAGTCACTATGTATGATCCTTTTTATATTAATGGATTAAATTTACCAATTTTTTGTTAAAGACTTTTAGGACTGTGTTGGTCTACAATTTTGTTTTTTGTAATGTCCTTGTTTGGCTCTGATATCAGAGTTATGCTTGCCTGATGAGTTGGGAAGTGCTCCTTCTTCCTCTATTTTTTGAGTTTGTGTATTTTTTTTTTAGTATTTATTTATTTGGTTGCACCGGGTCTTAGTTGTGGCAGGTGGGCTCCTTAGTTGTGGCAGGTGGGCTCCTTAGCTGCAGCTTGTGGGGTCCTTTGTTGTGGCATGTGAACTCTTAGTTGCGGCATACATGTAGGATCTAGTTCCCTAACCAGGGATTGAACCTGGGCCCCTTGCATTGGGAGCGTGGAGTCTTATCCACTGCACCACCAGGGAAGTCCCCCAAATGTGTGTATCCTTGATAGAATTCAGCAATGAAGACATCTGAGCCTACACTTTTCCTTGTTGAAAAATGAATTACTACTTTAATTTTTTCAACAGCTATTTTATTTGAATTACCTGGTTCTTGTTGAGTCAATTTTCATAATCCATGTCTTTCAAGGAATTTGTCTATTTCATGTAAGGTGTTTAACTGGTGTAAAGTTTTTTTTTTTTTAAACATCTTTATTGGAGTATAATTGCTTTACAATGGTGTGTTAGTTTCTGCTTTACAACAGTGAATCAGCCATACATATAAGTATATCCCCATATCTCCTCCCTCTGGCATCTCCCTCCCAGTCTCCCTATCCCACCCCTCTAGATGGTCACAAAGCACTGAGCTGATCTCCCTGTGCTATGTGGTTGCTTCCCACTAGCTATCTATTTTACATTTGATAGTGTTTTTATGTCCATGCCACTCTCTCACTTCATCCCTGGCATAAAGTTTTTGAAATTATTTCTCTATTATCTTTTTAACTCAACAGAATCTGTAACCATGTTCCCTCTTAATTCCTAATATTGGTAACATTTATTCTATTTATTTATTTATTTATTCTTAATTGGTCTGGTTAAGTTTTTTTTGTTTTTTTTTTGCAGTATGCGGGCCTCTCACTGTTGTGGCTTCTCCCATTGCGGAGCACAGACTCCGGACGTGCAGGCTCAGTGGCCATGGCTCACGGGCCTAGCCGCTCCGCGGCATGTGGGATCCTCCCGGACCGGGGCACGAACCCGTGTCCGCTGCATCGGCAGGCGGACTCTCAACCACTGCACCACCAGGGAAGCCCGGTCTGGTTAAGTTTTTCATTTTATACTTAATAATGACTATAGCTCTTAGTTTCATTTATTTGTTTCTATTATTTATCAGTTTTCTATTTTATTGTTTTTTTCTTACTTATTTCCTTCTCTCTTTGTGTTTATTTTCCTCTATTTTTATAGATAATGTGCAAACTTAGATTATAATTTTAAGATATTTCTCTCTTTTTTCTAATAAGCATTAAAAGCTATAAAAGCAAGCAAGAGAGAAACAACTCATCACATACAAGGATCCTCAATAAGATCATAAGCTCGCTTCTCATCAGAAACCTTGGAGGCCAGGAAGCAGTGGGATGACATATTTAAAGTGCTGAAGAAAAAACTATCAACTGAGAATTCTACATCTGACAAAACTGTCCTTCAAATATGAGAAAGAAATTATGACATATCCAGATAAACAAAAGCTGAGAGAGTTCATTACACTAGACTTTCCCTACAAGAAATGCTAAAGGGAGTCCTTCATTATGAAATGAAAGGATTCAAGACAGCAACTTAAGACCATATAATGGTATAATAAAGGTAAAGGTAAATATATGGGCAAATACAAAGCCACTATTATTGTAATTTTGGTTTATGACTCTATTTTTAATTTTTACAGGATTTAAAAGGCAAATGCATAAAAATTATTATAATCCTGAGTTATCAGGAACACATGTATAAAGAAATAATTTGTAACATCAGTAACATAACGGGGGAGATGGAGCTATCTACAAGTGGAGTATTTGTACACAAATGAAGTTAAGTTGGTATCAATTCAAATCAGACTGCTATAGGAACATGAAAAGATGCTCAGCATCACTAATTATTAGAGAAATGCAAATCAAAACTACAATGAGGGGCTTCCCTGATGGCGCAGTGGTTGAGAGTCCACCTGCCAATGCAGGGGACAAGGGTTCGTGCCCTGGTCTGGGAAGATCCCACATGTCGCGGAACAGCTAGGCCCGTGAGCCATAGCCACTGAGCCTGCGCGTCCGGAGCCTGTGCTCCGCAACAAGAGAGGCCGCAACAGTGAGAGGCCCACATACCACAAAAAAAAAAACAAACTACAATGAGGTACCACCTCACACCAGTCAGGATGGCCATTATTAAAAAAGCTACAAATAACAAATGCTGAAGAGGGTGTGGAGAAAAGGGAACCCTCCTACACTGTTGGTGAGAATGTAAGTTGGTGCAGCCACAATGGAAAACAGTACAGAGGTTCCTCAGAGAACTAAAACTGGAGTTGCCATTTGATCCAGCAATCCTGCTCCTGGGCATATATCCAGACAAAACTATAATTCAAAAAGATACCTGCACCCCTATGTTCATAGCAGAACTATTCTCAATAGCCAATACACAGAAACAACCTAAATGTCCATTGACAGATGAATGGATAAAGATGTGGTACATATATACGATGGAATACTACTCGGCCATAAAAAAGAATGAAATAATGCCATTTGCAGCAACATGGATGGACCTAGAGATTATCATACTAAGTGAAGTAAATCAGAATGAGAAAGACAAATACCATAGGATATCACTTATATGTGAAATCTAAAATATGACACAAATGAACTTATCTACGAAACAGAAACAGACTCACAGACATAGAGAACAGACTTGTGGCTGCCAAGTGTGGTGGGGGGAGGGATGGATCAGGAGTTTGGGATGAGCAGATGCAAACTATTATATACCGAATGGATAAACAAGGTCCTACTGCATAGCACTGTGATAAACCATAATGAAAAAGAATATGAAAAAATATACATACACACACACACACAACTGAATCACTTTGCTATACAGCAGAAATTAACACAACACTGTAAATCAACTATACTTCAATAACATAAATTTTTAAAAAATCAGACTGTTTTAACTTTAGGATGTTATAGGCAATCCCCATGTTAGCCACTAAAAAAAACCCCTATGAAATATACATGAAAGAATATGAGAAAAGAATCAAAATGTGTGACTACAAAAAAATCAACCAAACAAAAAAGGTAATGATGGAGGAAATGTGAGGTACATAATAGTTGTAAAACATACAGAAAACAAATAATAAAATGGCTGAAGTCTTTTCTTACATTTATTACTTTAAAAATAAGTGAATTAAATTCTCCAATCAAAAAGCAGACATTGGCAGAATGGATTAAAAATATATATGGTCCAACTATATGTTGACTACAAGAGATTCACTTTATTAACAGGTTCAAACTACTATATATAAAATAGATAAGCAACAAGGATTTACTGTTTAGCACTGGGAATTATACCTAACATCTTGTAATAACCCAAGTCACTGTGTTGTATACCTGAAACTAATGCAATACTGTAAATCAATTATAGTTCAATTTAAAAAAGAGACAGAGATTCACTTTAGATCTAAAGATGTGAAGGTCAAAAGTAAAAGGATGGAAAAAGGGATTCCATGCAAATGATTACCAAAAGAAAGGTAGGATGCCATTATTAATATGAGACAGATACACCAAAAATTGTTACAATGGACAAAGGATACTACATATTGATAAAATGGTCAATTCAGAAGAACATATAACAATTGTAAACAAAACCAAAACTAGAGTACCCAAGACATATGAAGCATACAATGACAGAGTTGAAGGGAGAAACTGATAATTCTACAATAACTGTTGGAGATTTCAATACCCCATTTCTAATAATGCATATAAACTGGACAGAGATAAATAAGGAAATAGAGAACTTGAACAACACTGTAAAGCAACTGGACCTAACAGACATATATAGAATGCCACCAAACAACAGGAGAATACACATTTTCCCCAAATGCACACGGAACACTTTCCAGGAGAGACCTAGTCCACAAATCAAGTCTTAATAAAAGACTGTAATCATACAAAATGCCTTTTCTGATCACAATGGAATAAAACAAGTAATAAATAACACAAAGAAAACTAGAAAATTCAAATGTAAGGAAATCAAGCACACTTTTTAAGCAACCAATAGGTCAAGGAAGAAATCACAAGAGAAATCAGAAAATACCTTGACAAATATGAAAATGAAAACAAAACATACCAAAATTTATAGGATGCAAAGAAAGAAGTGCCAAGAGGGGAATTTATATCTGTAATCGCACACTTGAAAAACATTTTAAATCAATAACCTAATATTACACCTTAAGAAACTAGAAAAAGAAGAGCAAACAACCTAAAACTAGCAGAAGGAAAGAAACTGGATAACCTAGACAAAATGGATGAATTCCTAGAAACATGATCTACAAAAACCAAATCATGGAGAAATAGACAATCTGAAGAATTTTAAAGCTAGTGAGAAGATTGAATTAGTAATTAAAAACTTTGTTGAAGCCTAACAGAAAATGAAATTGTTCATTTACTCAACTGGGCAATTCCTGGCTCACTTTTTGTGATTGTGATTGGAAACTATAAAAATATAAAAAGGTTTTCTTTCTCTTAAATTTTATTTTATTGAAATATAGTTGATTTACATTGTGGTGTTAATTTAAAATGTTTTCTTAATGTGCTGAATGTGCTTAATGTGCTTGCTTTTCTTTAATTCCAGGCTTAATTATTAGTTTTCCTTAACATAACTTTTGGTGTAGGTGTTTACACTCTGGAATAAATATTGCTTTGTATTAAGAATTTTGAATATGTATATGTCCATTTTTAGACATTCTTATTAAAAAAAAACCTATATGAATAAATTTCTTCTGAAAGTAATTCCTTCAATTTATCTACAGGAGAACTAATTTACTGCATATTTGGCGAACAAACTATGCATCTTAGTCCCATTCCAGCTGCTACAACAAAGTGCCAGGAACTGGGTAGCTTATAAACAACAGAAATTTATCATTTATAGTTCTGGAAAGTACAAGATCAAGGCACCGGCATGGTCATGTTTGGTGAGGGCCCTCTTCCTGGTTCACAGTGGGCACCTTCTCACTGTGTCCTCACATGGTGGAAAGGACAAGGAATCTCTCCGGAGCCTCATTTTGTAAGTCATTAATCCCATTCATGAGGACTCTATCCTCATGACATAAGCATCTCCCAAAAGCCCCACTTCCTAATGTCATCATCTTTGGGGGTTAGGATTTTAACATATGAAATCTGGGGAGAAACATCAGACCATAGCAGTATGTAGACAGAAGAAGAGCCAAAAGTATCAATATTCCCATTCAAATATATTACTTATGCTAACGTCCTTACATATATAATAACTTCCTATGAAAAAAGAAAAGGGAATGCCACTTCTCTACATTGAAATTTAGCTTAGATTTTCATAAAGTATGATATTACTCTCAGGAATTATATGTGCTTTTAATGCTTTGAGTATTAGGACTAAAATACAAGATATAACTCAATTTAACATAAGAAAATATTATTAAAACTCACAGCGACTCTAAAAACAAGAAAAAAAATTTTTTTCTACTCAAATACATGAAGTAAAAATACGGCCAACAGGAGGCGGAGTCAAGATGGCAGAGTAGGAGGATGCAGAGTTCACATCTCCTCATAACTAGGGCACCTACCAGGCACTGGTGGGGGACCTCAGAAACCTAAGGGGATGGGAGGAACCTCCACGCAACCAGGTACGACATGGGGGGAGGGAGGGGGGTGAAGTACAGGCGAGACCAGACCGGTGCCCCTGAGGGGTGGCTGGGGCAGGGGAAGGGTTCCCACGCTAGGAAGGGCCCACTCACAATGAGGAGATCAGCGGGGATGGTGAGAGACCTTTGAGAGATCAGAGGACTGGAAGGGAATGGGGCCAGCATTTCCCCCTACCCACTCGGACCCCAGGGAGCCTGCTGGGATCCTGGGCCTGAACCTCCACCCTCTGAGGCCCCCTCCAGCTGTGCTGAGTCCGAGTCCCACCACCAACCCCCAGGACCTTTTCTAGCCACACTGGTCCTGAGCCTAGGCCCCACCTCCCGCCTAAACTCCAGTTCCCAACAGCCAAAGCATTTTCTGGCCACCCCTTTTATTTTTCCTGTTGCGGTTCTGTTTTGGCCAGTTATTGTTGTTTCATTTATATCTTAATTTTTTCTAGTACATTTTTAACTTTTCCAATTTTATTTTATTTTTTATTCTTTCTTATTGTTCAGCTCCTTTTTTTTTTTTTTTTTTTCTGTGCTGTGCAACTTGCAGAATCTTGGTTCCAGGCCGGGAGTCAGGCCTGAG
This sequence comes from Neophocaena asiaeorientalis asiaeorientalis, assembly GCF_003031525.2. Lineage (NCBI taxonomy): Eukaryota > Metazoa > Chordata > Mammalia > Artiodactyla > Phocoenidae > Neophocaena > Neophocaena asiaeorientalis. The sequence goes on along the minus strand of NW_020174560.1, from coordinate 5,981,258 downwards.
CTCCTGTGATGGGAGCTTCGAGTCCAAACAGCTGGACTAACAGGGAACCTCAGACCCCAGGGAATATTAATCAGAGTGAGGTCTCCCAGAGGTCCTCATCTCAGCTCCAAGACCCAGCTCTACCGAACTGCAAACTCCAGGGCTGGATGACTCAGACCAACCAGTAAGACAGGAACACAGCCCCACCCATCAAGAAAAATGAGATGACAAAAAAATATGTTAACAGATGAAGGAGCAAGATAAAAACCTACAAGACCAAATAAATTAAGAGGAAATAGGCAACCTACCTGGAAAAGAATTCAGAGTAATGATAGTAAAAATGACCCAGTATCTTGGAAATAGAATGGAGGCATGGATCGAGAAAATACAAGAAATGTTTAACAAGGTCCGAGAAGAACTAAAGAACAAACAATGATGAACAACACAATAACTGAAATGAAAAATACCCTAGAAGGAATCAATAGCAGAATAACTGAGGCTGAAGAACGAATAAGTGAGCTGGAAGACGGAACGGTGGAAATAACTGCCGAGCAGAAAAAAGAAAAAAGAATGAAAAGAAATGAGTATGGTCTCAGAGACCTCTAGGACAACATTAAACACACCAACATTCAAATCCTAGGGGTCCCAGAAGAAGAGGAGAAAGACAAAGGGTCCAAGAAAATATTTGAAGAGATTATGGTCAAAAAATTCCCTAACATGGGAAAGGAAACAGCCAACCAAGTCCAGGAAGTGCAGAGAGTCCCTACGGGATAAACCCAACGAGAAACACACCAAGACACATAATTAACAAAAGAACAAAATTTAAACAGAAATTTAAAAAATATCAAAAGCAGCAAGGGAAAAGCAGCAAATAACATACAAGGGAATCCCCATAAGGTTATCAGCTGATTTTTCAGCAGAAACTCTGCAGGCCAGAAGGGACTGGCAGGACATATTTAAAGTGATGAAAGGGAAACGCCTACAACCAAGATTACTCTACCCAGCAAGGATCTCATTCAGATTCAGTGGAGAAATCAAAACCTTCACAAACAAACAAAAGCTGAGAGAATTCAGCACCCCCAAACCAGCTTTACAGCAAATGCTAAAGGGACTTCTCTAGGTGGGAAACACAAGAGAAAGAAAAGACCCACAGAAAGAAACCCAAAACAATTAAGAAAATGGTAATAGGAACATACATATCGATAACTACCTTGAATGTAAATGGATTAAATGTCCAACCAAAAGACACAAACTGGCTGAATGGATACAGAAACAAGACTCATATATATGCCGTCTTACAAGAGACCCACTTCAGACCTAGGGATACATACCGACTGAATGTGACGGGATGGAAAAAGATATTCCATGCAACTGTAAATTAAAAGAAAGCTGCAGTAGCCATACTTATATTAGATAAAATAGACTTTAAAATAAAGACTTACAAAAGATAAGGGAGGGCACTACATAATGATTAAGGGATCAAACCAAGAAGAAGGTATAACAATTATAAATATTTATGCGCCCAACACAGGAGCACCTCAATACATAAGGCAAATGCTAACAGCCATAAAAGGGGAAATTGACAGTAACACAGTAATAGTAGGGGACTTTAACACCCCACTTAAACCAATGGATAGATCATCCAGACAGAAAATAAATAAGGAAACACAAGCTTTAAATGACACAACAGACCAGATAGACTTAATTGATATTGATAGGACATTCGACCTGAAAGTGGCAGAATACACTTTCTTCTCAAGAGCACACGGAACATTCTCTAGGATAGATCACATGTTGGGTCACAGATCAAGCCTTGGAAAATTTAAGAAAACTGAAATTGTATCAAGCATCTTTTCTGACCACGATGCTATGAGATTAGAAATCAACCACAGGAAAAAAAAAAACCCATAAATACATGGAGACTAAACAGTGCACTGCTAAATAACCAAGAGATCACTGAAGAAATCAAAGAGGAATTACATAAAACTAAAAGTCGGCTCTTTGAGAAATTAAACAAAACTGATAAACCTTTAGCAAGACTCATCAAGAAAAAAGGGAGAGGACTCAAATCAATACAATCAGAAATGAAAAAGGAGAAATTACAACTGACACTGCAGAAATACAAAGGATTATAAGAGACTATTACAAGCAACTGTATGACAATAAAATGGACAACCTGGAAGAAATGGACAAATTCTTGGAAAGTTACAACTTTCCAAGACTGCACCAGGAAGAATTAGAAAATATAAACAGACAAATCACAAGTAATGAAATTGAAACTGTAATTAAAAATCTTCCAACAAACAAGTCCAGGACCAGATGGCTTCACAGGTGAATTCTATCAAATATTTAGAGAAGACCTAACACCAATCCTTCTCAAACTCTTCTAAAAAATTTCAGCGGGAGGAATACTCTCAAACTCGTTCTACGAGGCCACCATCACCCTGATACCAAAACCAGACAAAAATATCACAAAAAAAGAAAATTACAGACCAATATCACTGATGAACATAGACGCAAAAATCCTCAACAAAACACTAGCAAACCGAATCCAACAACACATTAAAAGGATCATATACCATGATCAAGTGGGATTTATCCCAGAGATGTAAGGATTTTCAATATATGCAAATCAATCGACGTGATACACCATAGTAACAAATTAAAGAATAAAAACCATATGATCATCTCAATAGATGCAGAAAAAGCTCTTGAGAAAATTCAACACCCATTTATGATAAAAACTCTCCAGAAAGTGGGCTAAGAGGGAACCCACCTCAACATAATAAAGGCCATATACAACAAACTCAGTAAACATCATTCTCAATGGTGAAAAATTGAAAGCATTTCCTCTAACATCAGGAACAAGACAAAGATGTCTACTCTCACCACTATTATTCAACATAGTTTTGGAAGTCCTAGCCATGGCAATCAGAGAAGAAAAGGAAATAAAAGGAATCCAGATTGGAAAAGAAGTAAAACTGTCACTGTTTGCAGATGATATGATACTATACATAGAAAACCCTAAAGATACCACCAGAAAACTACTAGAGCTAATCAATGAATTTAGTAAAGTTGAGGGATACCAAGTTAATGCACAGAAATCTTTTGTATTCCTATAGACTAACAACGAAAGATCAGAAAGAGAAATTAAGGAAACAATCCTATTTACGGTTGCAACAAAAAGAATAAAATACCTAGGAATAAACCTACCTAAGGAGGCAAAAGACCTGTACTCAGAAAACTATAAAACACTGATGAAAGAAATCAAAGATGACACAAACAGATGGAGAGGTATACCATGTTCTTGAATTGGAAGAATCAATACTGTGCAAATGACTATATGACCCAAAGCATTTTTTACAGAATTAGAACAAAAAATTTTACAATTTGTATGGAAACACAAAAGATCCCGAATAGCCAAAGCAATCTTGAGAGAGAAAAACGGAGATGGAGGAATTAGGCTTCCTGTCTTCAGACTATACTACAAAGCTACAGTAATCAATACAGTACGGTATTGGCATAGAAACAGAAATATAGATCAATGGTACAGGATAGAAAGCTCAGAGATAAAAGCAAGCACCTATGGTAACCTAATCTATGACAAAGGAGGCAAGGGCATACAACGCAGAAAAGACAGCCTCTTCAATAAGTGGTGCTGGGAAAACAGGACAGCTACAGGTAAAAGAATGAAATTAGAACACTGCCTAGCACCATACACAAAAATAAACTCAAAATGGATTAAAGACCTAAATGTAAGACCGGTCACTACAAAATTCTTAGGGGAAAACGTAGGAAGAACACTCTATGACATAAATCATAGCAAGATCTTTTTAAATCCACCTCCCAGAGTAATGAAAATAAAAACAAAAGTAAGAAAATGGGACTTAATTAAACTTCAAAGCTTTTGCACAGCAAAGGAAACCATAAACAAGACGGAAAGACAACCCTCAGAATGGGAGAAAATATTTGCAAACAAAGCAACGGACAAAGGATTAATCTCCAAAATATACAAATAGCTCATGCAGCTCAATATCAAAAGACAAACAACCCAATCAAAAAATGGAAGGACGACGGGCTTCCCTGGTGGCGCAGTGGTTGAGAGTCCGCCTGCCGATGCAGGGGACACAGGTTTGTGCCCCAGTCCGGGAAGATCCCACTTGCCGCGGAGCGGCTGGGCCCGTGAGCCATGGCCACTGAGCCTGCGCGTCCGGAGCCTGTGCTCCGCAACGGGAGAGGCCACAACAATGAGAGGCCTCCATACCTCAAAAAAAAAAAAAAAAAAAATGGAAGGACGACCTAAATAGACATTTCTCCAAAGAAGACATACAGATGGCCAAGAGGCACATGAAAAGATGCTCAACATCACTAATTAGTAGAGAAATGCAATTCAAAACTACAGTGAGGTATCACCTCACACAGGTCAGAATGGCCATCATCAAAAAATCTACAAAAAAAAAAAAAAATCTACAAACAGTAAATGCTGGAGACAGTGTGGAGAAAAGGGAACCCTCTTGCACTGTCGGTGGGAATGTAACTGATACAGCCACTATGGAGAACAGTATGAAGGTTCCTTTAAAAACTAAAAATAGAAGTACCATATGACCCAGCAATCCCACAGCTGGGCATATACTCTGAGAAAACCATAATTCAAAAAGTCACATGTACCCCAGTGTTCACTGCAGCACTATTTACAATAGCCAGGACATGGAAACAACTTAAATTTCCATTGAAAAATGAATGGATAAAGAAGATGTGGTACATATATATAATGGAATATTACTCAGCCATAAAAAGGAATGAAACTGGGTCATTTGTAGAGATGTGTATGGACCTAGAGTTTGTCATACAGAGTGAAGTAAGTCAGAAAGAGAAAAACAAATATCATGTATTAATGCATGTATGTGGAATCTAGGAAAATGGTACAGATGAACCTAGTTCGAGGGCAGGAATAGAGACGTAGATGTAGAGAATGGACATGTGGACACAGGGAGGGAAAGCGAGGGTCGGATGAATTGGGAGACTAGGTTTGACATAAATACACTACCAGGTGTAAAATATTGGGTTGGGCCAACCTAATAGATAGCTAGTGAGAACCTCCGGTATAGCACAGGGAGCTCAACTCCATGCTCTGTGATGACCTAGATGGGTGGGATGGGGGGAAGTGGGTGGGAGGGAGGTCAAAGAGGGAGGGGATATATGTATACATATAGCTGATTCTCTTCATTGTACAGCAGAAACTAACACAACATTGTAAAGCAATTATACTCCAAAAAAAAAAGATGGGCAACAAAGAAAGTCTTATTCAGATTACTGAAACATTCAAATAGTGTAATTTATCAAAGTGAAAATAATGCTTTTTCCTTTAACCATGAAAATATCAACCTGCCTCTAAGAATAAAAATCTGTGGTAGAACAATCAGGCAGCATCTTAGTAAACAAGTAAAATAATATATGAAGTTTAGGAAACTGTAATTCCCCTGTTGCTTGTGGTGGTTATGCCACATGATCTTTTAAAGGCAAAAGAAAAAATAAATATTCCTTTACCTTATAAGATGGCAGGAAACACAAAATTCCTTGGCTCACAGTCTGGCACACAGATAACACAAGTGCTCCCACTTCATCCTGGAACTCAAATGTTTCCGTGTGCTGGTAGGTAGCACAGAGACTGCGACCCTTGGGGCCTGACCCAATGGTGCCAACCCAAACCTAGAATATAAATATGTCAGTATTAGAGTTATGCTTAAATGAGGCAGGCAAAATAGCATTTAATTTGGGAGCCTTAATTACGTGTATGTCAAAAAAAGATCAAGCAGTGAGTTTAGAGAAAATTTACTTTTAAATTGTTGGGGTTTTTTCCTATTACCTTTAATTAATTATATATAGATTTAATTTATGAAAGTTTTACTTTAGGTAGACCACTGAATTCTCTTAGGATGAAAGAAAAACAGGTTATATTTATTTATTTCCTCAACAGCTTTACAAAATTAAGCAGGTAACAACATTTTGTTAGATGATAGGAACAAATGAAATGAATAAATCAGAAATGAATCCAAAATAAGAGATGAGGGCTGGTACAATCTGCTATAGTTAAGTCTCTAAGATTCAATTATGACAGGAACTACTGTTTCACAAATTCCCTGATGCTCAAAGATCTATAGTCAGAAAATCAGACCCACCAAATTTTACAGTTATGTGCAATTCCTCTACATTCACATAGGTCTAGCCTTAGTATAGTTAATTTGACTAGAGAAAGTACAAATTTTATTAGTATTCTAAAGACAATATAAACACTTCAGATTGTTGAAAAATGTAATAGTCTTATATTTGGAAATGATATACAAGATTGAGGTACATTTTGCAAGATGACATCTGATGGATACCAGTTTAATCAACTTTAAACCAAATGATCAACTAGTAATAAGACAAACTGATAGTATGTGTTTCTTGATATGATACAATGGGAAGCAACAATATCACTTATATAGTATTCTTACCAAACACTTTAACTTGAATCTTATCATGAGAAAACAATCAGAAAATTCCAGATTATAAAATATTCCTAAGGACAACTGGTGACTTGAATTCTTTAAAAATGTCATGAAAGACAGAAAAAAAGGGCAAGGAAACTATTTTAAGTACTAAAGAGGCATGAACTGGTGCAGCCACTATGGAAAACTGTATGGAGGTTCCTCAAAAAACTAAAAATAGAACTACCATATGATCCAGCAATTCCAATTCTGGGAGTATATCTGAAGAAAACAAAAACACTAATACATGTACCCCAATATTCATAGTAGTGTTATTTCCAATAGTTAAAGATATGGAAGCAACCTAAATGTCCATCACAGATGAACAGATAAAGAAGACGTGGTATACACATACACACACACACACACACACACACACACACACACACACAGGAAGAGTACTCAGCCATAAAAAAGAACGAAATCTTGCCATTTGCAACAACATGGATGGACCTGGAGGGTATTAGGCTAAGTGAAATAAGTCAGACAGAGAAAGACAAATACTGTATGTTATCACTTACATGTGGAATCTAAAAATTACAACACAAATGAATATAACAAAACAGAAAAGATTCCCAAATAGAACAAACTAGTGGTTACTAGTGGGGGGAAGGGCAAGATAGGGGTAGCGAATTAAGAGGTACAAACTACTATGTATAAAATAAATAAGCTACAAGGATATATTGTACCGCATAGGGATAATAGCCAATATTTTATAACTTTAAATGGAGTATAAACTTTAAATGGAGTTTTTATCATCTATAAAAACTTTGAATCACTATGTTGTACACCTGAAACTAATACTGTAAATCAACTATACTTCAGTTTAAAATAAGAAAAAAAAAAAAAACTAAAGAGACTTGAAAATCAAATGCAATATATAATACTTGACTGGATCCTGAATCAAGAATAAGAAAAATAAACAGGTATAAAAGACACATTGGGAGCATTCGGTGCCCTGAGAGTGAAGCTACAAGAGTGTACCTTTCTTGGGATAACCAAACCTACGCCAAGAGAACAGGCTAGAGAGAGGCAGTTCTGTGGTGTTCTTGGTCACACATTTATGGAGTTTCTGAATGGCAGTGGAGACTACTGCCAGGCACAGCACAACCTCTATGCAGACAAGTGAACTGTAGAAATTCATTACTACTCCACCAAGAAGCCCCCATAAGAGTGGTGAACCTGGACACAGAAGTGTTGAATTGAAATCCACAGAGCATTTTTTACAAGAGTTCTGACCTGGATGGGGTAAACCTCAGTGCACTCCTTTTCTATTGCCTCAGTATTACTGGATTGAAGAATTGCTGCTTCTTGTCAGGAGGTTCATTTCATTTCCCATTACTCCCAACTTCATACTCGAAAGCACTGAGAATTTCAAGTGGAGTATATTGAAGTAGACTCAGTTTATTTGCATCATTTCTGTATTCAATTTTTAAAATTCTTTCATAATCCTATTGAGTGTTTTTTAACTAAATTAACATGGCTCAAATGAACCGCCCAGCTCCTGTGGAAGTCACTTACAAGAAAGTGAGATTTCTCATTACACACAATCCAACTAATGCAACCTTAAACAAATTTATAGAGGAACTTAAGAAGTATGGTTACCACAATAGTAAGAGTATGTGAAGCAACTTATGACACTACTCTTGTAGAGAAAGAAGGCATCCATGTTCTCGATTGGCCTTTTGATGATGGTGTACCACCATGTAACCAGATGGTTGATGACTGGTTAAGTCTTGTGAAAATTAAGTTTCATGAAGACCCTGGTTGTTGTACTGCCTTTCATTGTGTTGCAGGCCTTGGGAGAGGTCCATTGCTTGTCGTCCTAGCATTAATTGAAGGTGGAATGAAATATGAAGATGCAGTACAGTACATAAGACAAAAGCGGCATGGTGCTTTTAACAGCAAGCAACTTTTGTATTTGGAGAAGTACCGTCCTAAAATGTGGCTGCGCTTCAAAGACTCCAATGGTCATAGAAACAACTGTTGCATTCAGTAAAACTGGGTTGCCTGATGCCATTGCTTAGAAGTGGAACCTAGACAGACAGAATCTGTTGTACAAGTTAGCCAGCACGTTGGCTTGGTAAAGTCTGATGAAACTTCCATAGGAGTGTCGAAAAGCAGTTTTACCAGGCCGCAAGCCTGGCAGAATTGCAACCTCTATGTTTGGGTTATGATCAACCTACTTAGCCACTTAGCAAAGGATTCTTTCTGTTCAGCATTTAAAATGTGCTTATCATTTGTACCAAATTACCTTTCCTGAAATCATGCAGTACTGAGTCATGTCTTTAAATCTGTTTCCATGACAGAATCTTATCAATATATAAGAAATTTAGAAAGACTAGGTGCCAAAATACCCAGCACAGTTCTTGTATATTTTTAGTATGATATAGAACTAAAATCCCAGGAACTATGAAAACCCTGGACTTTATGTGGTTTATTCCTTCCAGCATTTCCAACATAGAAAGTAGGGCCTATGAGGTTATTTGCTCATGATATGTTTACATCTTCTACATTCATACCAGTATACGTGAGATTTGCTTTTTCTTTAATTAACCAAGTCTTACAGTGATTATTTAATGTCTTTCTATAAAACTCATTTTGTGCTGTTATAGAAAATCTACATTGTACGGAAGCACATGTCTTTAATGTCTCCAGACAAAAAAGCCTTACAGTTAATTTTAATGTTTGCACTTTGGGGTGTAACCTACAGGGAGGGCCTGAAAAAAGAATGGGAGGGGGATATTAAGTATTTTTAGTAAAATGTTGCCTTTGTCTTGTGAAGAACATGTAGAATATGTATTTTAATTTATAAATGTTTTTAAAAGGTAGAAATACTTTGTTATTGTAGCTAAAACAATTCTTAATCATAAAACTTCTGAAATTCTTGTAATTTTTTTTCAAACTTATCTGAAGTTGTTTACCAACTTATTTTTGTTTGAAGTGTGATTCCCAACCTCTCTTGCCAAAAAAAAAAGTGGGTTTCTGCTAATGAATTGAGCAGACATTTAATGTTTTATGTCTTTTGAGCTGTGTAACTTAATATGTGGATACTTGACAATTTGTTTTATTATGTAATAGATAAAATGGTGATGAGTATTAACGTTAGCTCAACCATATATTTATACTGTCCCGGAACATGTGGTTATAGTTCTGTGGGAGAAATAATTTGTCAGTGTTCACCAGCTTGTAAAAATCTAGTGTGAGAGCTTAAACATTAAATAAATGGTGAAATGCATTTATCATCAAAAAATAAAAAAAGACACATTGGGAATATCTGGAAAAATATAGATTCTATTGTATCAATATTAAATTGCTTGGATATGATCATGATACTGTGGTTATGCAAGATTATGTACTTGTTCTTAGGAGAAACATGCTAAACTAATTAAGGGCAAGGTGTCACTATGTCTACAAATTACTTTCTAATACCATAACCAAAATTAATGTAATCATCAACATTTTGCAATATTACTCCTCTCTTCCTTTGTCTCATATATATACAGATGCAAAATGTTAAAAACTGATGAATCTAGGTTAAGAGTATAAAGATATTCACTATATTAATACTATTTTTTCCATTTTTCAAGTTATAAGTTTTTAAGTAAAAATTTGGGGTGATCAAGGAATGAATGACCAAACAAAATGTGATACACACACACACACACACACACACACACACACACACACACACACACAAACTGGAATATTACTAAGCCTTAAAAAGGAAGGAAATTCTGATTCATGTTACAAGGATGAACCTTGAAGACACCAGGCTAAGCGAAATAAACTAATCACAAAAACCTTGTGACTCCACTTACATGAGGTATTTAGAATAGTCAAATTCATAAAAACAAAAAGTGGAATGGTGGTTACCAGGGGCTGAGAGGAGGGGGGAATGGAGAATTGTTGTTTAAGAATAGAATTTCAGTGTTGCTATATGAAAAAGCTCTAGAGATTGGTTATATACAACAGTGTGAATATACTTAACAAAACTGAACTATACACTTAAAAATGGTTAAGATGGCAAATTTTATAGCATGTGTTTTTTACCACAATTAAAATAAAAAACTTTTTAAAAGTTGGGGAAATGTAACAGGATCCAGCTGAACTAGCATTATTATTATTGTTAATTATTATTTAGTGACATTACAGGTTAAATGGGCTTTTGTGCACTAGATTGAGAACACAGAACCTATAATAACATTCTTTTGAAAAAATATATGCTGAATTTACTAATAACTTCCCGTATTTATTTGAACCTCTAAGGAAATATCTTGAAAACGTGCAACATATATTTTTCCTTTGCTACTGCTTATAGCAATGTTTCTATACAGGAGCATTCTGGATTTTGGAAAGCACAATCCTTGGTTATATAGGAGTTTAGCATAAGGCTCTCACCTACTAAATGCCAGTAATTTCCAAAAATACTTCTTGGTTGAAAACTATAGCTCTTTATAAAGAACTAGAATTATATTAGGCCCACAGGTGGTATTAAGCATGTAGCTTACCACTTTAAATTACTTCCTAAAAAGAAATAGAAGGCAGACTGACAAATGACAATTCAAACATTCTTAGGAAAATTAACATTTACATGGTATTGTTATAAAAAATTAAAATCTGGGCTTCCCTCGTGGCACAGTGGTTAAGAATCTGCCTGCCAATGCAAGGCACACAGGTTCAAGCCCCGGCCCGGGAAGATCCCACATGCCTCAGAGCAACTAAGCCCGTGCGCCACAACTACTGAGCCTGTGCTCTAGAGCCCACAGCCACAACTACTGAAGCCTGCGCGCCTAGAGCCCATGTTCCACAACAAGAGAAGCCACGACAATGAGAAGCCTGTGCACCTCAACGGAGAAGCCCCCACTCACCACAACTAGAGAAGCCCACAGACAGCAACAACGACCCAACACAGCCAAAAATAAAAACAAATGAATAAATAAATAAATAATAAAATTAAAATCTTAAGTCACAGGACTCATAAGAATACTTTTAATTCATTTCAGATATTCAAACATGCTGAACACTTGCTAACTAATACCAGGTATTAATCTAGGTGCAGTGGAAAGATGAGGATGTAAAAATTAGAATAAGGATATACCATAGTCTAATGGAAAAGAAAAACACAAATAATTAAACTATTAGGAACTACAGTAAAAAAAAAAGAGTTGAATTTTTGTTTTCTTTTTCATTTTCATTAAAAAACTTAAAACTTATTTAAATAAGGAAATTGCAATGCGGTCTTTGCCTTGAAAGTGTTTATTTTTACTCACTGGGTTGAAGGAATGCTATTTATTGGTATTTCCTTTTGTTGACACTACCAAGTAGCTGACAAATTTTCCTTTATTCTAAAACTGAAATGTTGACTTTCCTATCAGGATTTGTTTGCCAGTACTTCAGTTACCTTTTAATTTGTTTATAAATTATACTGAGGTAAAAAGACCAAGAGCCTTCAAAAAAACAACAACAACAACAAAAACCTAACCTGTGAGTTATTAATGACATGATTAGCCTCCAGTTGGATAGTAAATGTAACACCAAGTTCTGATGAAAAGGATTTCATTGGTGATAATGTCCCAGATGTCAAAACAATCGTCCAAACCTTGCCATTAATATCTGAAAAGGCCTAAAAGGAAACATTAGATACATAAAATCATCTTTAAAACAGTCAAGCACATTTATTTAATTGTTGGTATTGAGCAAGAAGACAGTATTCTCATTTACAGCATGATAAGCTTACCACAGCTGGATTTAAGCACCAAAAATTCAGCACATGAACTGCTGCTTTCTGTCGTAAACGTTTCTTATTTTTTGGTAGAACCAAGAACCCATTTTTATCTGAAGTATCAGTCTGATTTATCCAAGAGTAAGTCTGTTGAATAGCGACTTTATAATCATCTGCAAATCTAAATAAAAATAAAATGGTAATTAAATGGGAAATTTTTAGATAACACTGTCCCCCACCAACAACCCACACCACTAAAATTCAGTAATCCTGATAGAAATAAGGCATTAAACCTTAGAGTCAGTCCCCCCTTACAGAGGTTAGATATCACTTAAATATCACCCTTTATCACTTCCCATCCCTATGTTCAAACATTACATAAATCATGGCAGAGCCAGAATTAAAATGCAAGCCTCCTAACTCCTAGTTCAGAGCTCTTTGCATTCTATGTTACATCATTAGTTATAAAATAGTTAACAGTATTATTGTTAAAGAAACTAAAAAGTGGGTTAAACTTTTTTATTGCATAAGAAAATAGAAAGACAATTTTTACTGAAATTTTAGGAAACTAATTTTTAAGTTCCTTTAAAATGTGGATCTCAGTCTTCATCTATTTTTAATGAAAGTACTAAACCAGATGATCTCCGTGATCCCATCCAGCTTATAATTTCTCTCAATAAGAGGCTATAAGCACCTAAGCTTAAACAGAATAAAATTTGGTATTCTCTACCATGTCCTCACAGTAATACTGCCTGTTAATTTTACCCATAGAGAGATCAGAATTCAAAGTTCAAGTCAGGAACCCTGCACAATGTGGAGGGAATTTTATAAAAATACTGGGAGCTAAAAACTATAAAACTCTTAGAAGAAAACATTGGGGAAAATCTTCATGACATCATATTTGGCTATGTTCAATGGATCCCAAAAGCACAAGCAATAAAAGAAAAAACTCGATAAATTGGACTGCATCAAAATTTCAAAACTTGTGCATCGAAGAATACTATCAAGAGAGTGAAAAGAGAACCCACAGAATGGGAGAAAATATTTGTAAAGCAAATATCTGATAAAGGATTAATACGCAGAATAACTCCTACAACTCAACAACAAAAACCCCATTTAAAAATGGACAAAGGACTTGAGTAGACACTTCTCCAATGAAGATATAGAAATGGACAATAAGCACATGAAAAGATGCTCAACATCTCTAGTCATTAGGGAAGTGTAAATCAAAACCATAAGGAGATAAAGCAGAAACTAACACACCATTGTAAAGCAATTATACCTCAATAAAGATGTTAAAAAAAAAAACCATAAGGAGATACCACTTTATACCCATTAGGATGGCTATGATCCAAAAAACAAATAATAACAAGTATTGGCAAGGATGTAGAGAAATTGGGAACTCTTGTGCATAACTATGTGAATCTAGAATGTGCAGCTGCTATGACAAATAGCACACTGGCTCCTCAAAAAGTTAAATACAGAATTACCATATAATCCTGCAATTCTACTGCTAGGTATGTACCCAGAAAAACTGAAAGCAGGCACTCAAACAGATACTAGTACATCAGTGTTCACTGCAGCATGATTCACAATATGCAAAAGCTAGAAACAATACAAATGTCCATCAATGTAAGAATGGGTAAACAAAATGTGGTATATATACACATGGAATATTATTCAGCCATAAAAAGGAATGACATATGTTACATGGATTAACCTTGAAAACATTAGATTGTATGATTCCACTTATATGAGACACCTAGAAAGGGCAAATCCATAGACATGAAAGTAGGATAGAGGTTACCAAAGGCTGTGGTGAGAGGGAAATGGAAGATACTGTTCCATGGGTATAGAGTTCCTGTTTGGGATGATGAAAAATTTCTAGAAATTGACAGTGGTGGTAGTTGTACAACAATGTGAACATACTTAATGCTATTAAAATGTACACTTAAAAATGGTAAATTTGGGCTTCCCTGGTGGCGCAGTGGTTGAGAGTCCGCCTGCCGATGCAGGAGACACGGGTTCGTGCCCCGGTCCAGGAAGATCCCACACGCTGAGGAGCGGCTGGGCCCATGAGCCATGGCCGCTGAGCCTGCGTGTCCGGAGCCTGTGCTCCGCAACGGGAGAGGCCACAACAGTGAAAGGCCCACGTACCGCAAAAAAAAAAAGGTAAATTTTATATTGTGTATATTTTACCATAAAAAAACACTTAAAAAAATACTGGAACCAGGTAGTACTATAACTTAAGGAGTAGTGTGTGGGGAGTTGACTGCTTTTCATTTCCCACATTTCATTAAATAGAGGATTTACACAATAAGAGAGACTTTCTGACACTGGAAGAAACATCTAGATTATACTTAAAAGAAAACTTAAATTTAGTCTTAGAGGACTTTAATGCTGAATTAATTAATTGTATTTATTAACTGGTTTTAATACTCATTTTCATTAATAAAAACTAACATCAATTGACTGAGTCTGTGCCAGTAAGTAAGAGCAATATTTATACCACTTGTTTATCACTATCCCAAGTACTCATATAAAATTAGTAGGTATTAAACACATGGTAGCACCCAATAAGGCTAATATTTTTAAGAGGAGGAATACAGACCAGATCATCTTCACTTACCTGCTATTTTGCCTAAAAAGATAGTCAAGCACCATAAAAAGTCCTTTGAGCATTATTTGAGTTGAAGCACTAATAATAGGTACTTCTCTTGCCTCCTCTTTACCATGAACTGATGAGACCTTTTCTTCTTTTTGAAGGATAGCAGAAAAATGTCCCTGTAAGGAAATG